>NW_028270151.1:96426828-96578129 GCF_037043375.1 Chiloscyllium plagiosum
TCTATTTATAAATAGAGTTTAGTTTTTGAAACGAAGAATATTTTTGCATTTAAAAAAAAGTCTTTTGAAGCATATGTAAACATTCCTATTTTGTATTGTAGACCCCCTTAAAAAGCTCGTTAAAACAATGTTCGTGTGAAAACAAATTTTTTTGCTTATTTTTGGTTTGTGTTTGAATCTTAACAAACAAAATGGAAAAAAAATTCTTATATTCATAAACTATATGTATTGCATTAAATGCAAAAAAAACTACAATAAATCTTTAACTATGCCTGCAATCCCAGGAGCAGCTGTAAGATCCATACAGCTCTAAGAACATTTTTTCAACCTATTCTTTACAGTTTGAAGAAGAATGGGCATATGTTCTGATAAATTGTTTCCAATTCAAGGTAGCCTTGGCGATATGATTTGATCTTCGACTGTGTGTATATGCAGCACCTAATCAAATCTTTTTTCCTCATCTCTCCAGCTCGTTCAAACAATCATATGAGCTTATGTCCATCCTGCAGATGGAAAATTCCTTCAGCTCTGACTTTTGCAGGGAATGTTACAAAGAACATTATCCAGGTTCAAGTAAAATACAAATATTGCAGGGGAAGTCAGCTCAACCTAGTCCAATATTAAACACAAGCAAGCCTTAGGATTAAAACATACAGAGACGAATAGTATAAAAGGAGAATTCAGCTCCATGTCCAGAAAAAGTCTGTGGCTCTCGCATAAAAAGACCTCAACTGCATCACACTGTAATTTCAACAAAATAGGAAGAACAAGCGACTGGGAATCTTAATTCCTCTTCTTTGAACAACATCTGAAGAACAGGAGAAATAAAACAAGTTTTATCTATGAACTTCATAAATGATGATGATGAGAATGTGAGGGACAGATTTTGGGGGGAATTATAAATAATGTTATGGATGACACAAAGATTACGTGGGTGGTTCGCAGTGAGAAGGATCATGTTAGTTTACTGGACGATATAAATGGTTTGTTCAGGTGGCTAGATCAATGGCTGATGAGATGTGACTGATAAATTTGATGTGATACATTTCAGAAGTAAAAAGACAAGAGAAAGTACTCAATCTATGATTAGGTATTAGATGCTTTTGAAGCAGACGAGGTTGAGAGGGGTTCCTGATTGACGTATTTAAGGGTATGAGGTTTATGGACAGTTTGAACAAAGAGCATCTCTTCCCCTTACTCGAGTGCTCAATAAGGGACTTACCTTGGGAGTCGGGCCTCCATTTCTGGAGAGGTGCGAGGGAGGAGCTAAGGACTTCTGGGAAGTTATATTTTTACGTGGTTGTGTTACCCTAAACACTACTCAGGTCGTGTTTCCCACCCATCCTCCTCTAACTAAAAAAAAAAGGTTCTGTGCGCCAGATTGGTAAGGTAACGAGTTTATTTTTTATTTTTTTTAATAGACTCTTGGATAGCTGGTCGTGTAGTTTCATGGCTAGTTGGTGTTCATGGATACGGATCCTTAGCTGTCTTCCTGTATGTTCTATGATGTGTTTTGTGCAGTGCTTGCATATGATAGTACACAAACCAACAGCCACTCTCAGACAACAACTCACCAGGACAAAGGACCCGATACCCAGCATGAGCAAAACCAATGTCGTGTACAAAATCCCATTCAAGGACTGCACAAAACACTGCAGAGGACAAACAGGAACACAGCTAACGATTCGTATCCGTGAACACCAACTAGCCACAAAACGACACGACCAACTATCCTTAGTAGCCACACACACAGATGACAAGCAACATGAGTTTTACTGGGACAACACTACTATTATAGGACAAGCCAAACAGAGAACAGTCAGGGAATTCCTCGAGGCATGACACTCATCCACAGTTTCAATCAATAAGCACATCGACCTGGACCCAATATACCGGCCACTGCAGCGGACAGCTGCAACTGACAACTGGCAGCGGCAGATTCGAACCACTATCAATGCCGGAGGAAAGATCACAGAAGGGTTTTACAGGAGGCTCCCAAGCACTCAGGATGTCGCCTAGCCAGGGGACGAAACGTCTGCAACACAAATTCCCAGCTCGGCGAACAGAACCACAACAACGAGCACCCGAGCTACAAATCTTCTCACAAACTTTATTCAACTCAAATTCAGTTTTTTTTTCTCAAATCTATCTTCTCCATAGAAAACCAAATATTTTGTCGTTCAAGAATCATAGTAAATATCCATTAAATTATTTTTGCTTGATCCGTGATTATCATTTGTTCACTTTGCCAATCCATCAATAAAAGAGATTTTTAAATGTTTTGTGCATTATCTTTTGGGAGGAGTTGGGGGGATGGGGCCAGGTGGTTGCCGGGAAGGTTAATTTTCCACTAAAAAGGGCCTTACCTCGAGCATCAGGCCTCCATTTGCAGCAGCAGTAACAGCGAGGAACGGAGTCAGAGAGGACGAATTGTTTGCTGGGAAGGTAAGTGAACTGATATATTTGGGCAGCGATTGAACGAGAGACACTACACGTGTAATATCTCCTATCCCCCCCCCCCCCCCCCCCCCCCCCCACCAACTCCTCTTCTTACCAAACCATAAGGAGTCTGTACTGTGTTGGTAAGTTGCTTCTCTTTTTTTTAATCCTGTGATTGGTTAAAGAAAAACCTTTCCTTCTTCGTTTATCTAATTTAAGAATAAGTAAAACTTTAGACTAAAAGTGGCAGGAGATCTCAGAGCCATGTTATGATCCACTTGCTCAATGTAGGAGCTCAGGGACACAGCTGATGTCCCTGTTCACGTACAGGACGTATGTCCATTTGCTGCTCTTGTCAGACGGGATGATGGCTCTGGAGGTGCGGATGGATTCACCTTGGAGCACGCACAATGTGGATAGCAATTTCAATGAACTGATCACATCACAGATTAGGATTGTTGAAGGAAAAAGGGAATTGGCGACCAAGGCAGAGAAAGAGCAGGAGGTCACTGCAGGTGTCCCCTGCGATCAACTCCCTCCAAAGCAGGTACATTGTTTTGGATACTGTTTGGAGAGATGGCTCACCAGGGGAAGGCAGCAGTAACCAGGTTAAAAGCACCATGGCTGGTTCTGCTGTTCAGAAGGGCTGGAAAAAGGACTGGACAGTCTAGGTCACAGGGGATTCCTTTGTAAAGGGTGTAGATAGGTATTTTTATGGTCGAAGCCGAGTCTCCCGAATTGTATGTTGACTTCATGGTGCATGTAGGCACCGGTGATATAGGTGAAAAAAAATCAGGATGAGATCCTTCAAATGGAATTAAGGGAGGTAGGCGGCAAGTTAAAAAGTAGGACCTCAGATGTTGTAGTCTCAAGGTTGCTACCAATGCCACATGCTAATCAGAGTAGTAATGAAAGAATAGGCAGGATGACTGCGTTGCTTGAGAGAAGGTACAGGAGGGATACATTCTGATTTTGAGACATTGGGACCGGTTATCTGGGAGGTGGGACTATTACAAATTGGACAGTCTACACCTGGGCTGGAATGGAACCAAGGTCCTTCGGAGTACTTTTGCTAAAGCTACTTCGGAGGGTTTAAACTAATGTGGTAGAGGGATGGGAACCAAATGATGAGATTCGTCAACAGTAAGGAAATAGCAACTACAGCCTGGAAGGAATTAGATAATGAAGTCAGCGTGAGTAAGGGTAAGAGTAGGCAGGGAGTGGATGATGAACACAAAGGGACGGGTTGTCTGAGGTGCATTTGTTTTAATGCAAGAAGTGTAGTATGTGCAGATAAACACAGGGCTTGGATTAATACCTGGGAGTTGATATTATTGCTATTACTGATACTTGGTTAAGGGAAGGGCATGATTGGCAAGTAAATATCCAAGGATATCAATATTTCAGGAGGGGAAAAGTAGGGGGGGGGGTAAAAGGGGTATGGGAGTTGCATTACTGGTCAAAGAGGATACCACAGCTGTGCTGAAGGAGGGCACTATAGAGGACTCGAACAGTGAGGCAATAACAATGTTGGGGCTGTACTACAGGCCTCCCAACAGTGAGCGTGAGATACAAGTACAAATATATGCACATATCATGGAAAGTTGTGGGAGCAACATGGTAGTGGTGATAGACGATTTTATTTTCGCAATATTGACTAGTATTCAGTAAATATTAGAGGACTGGATGGAGCAGAATTTGTAAGGAGCAGCCAGGAGGGTTTTTTGAGCAGTATGTAAACAGCCCAACTCAGGAAGGGGCCATTTTTGTCCTGGTGCTGGGGAATGAGACTGGCCAGGTGGTTGAAGTTTCAGTTGGGGATTACTTTGGGACTATTGATCACAATTCCATACGTTTTTGAATACGCAAGGACAAAGACAAGAGTTGTCCTAAAGGAAGAGTGCTAAATTGGGGGAAGGCCAACTATACCAAAATTCAACAGAAGTTGGGGAATATAGATTGGGAGCAGTTGTTTGAAGGTAAATCCACATTTGATACGTGGGAAGCTTTTAAAGAGAGGTGGATTAGAGTTGAGGTCAGATATGCTTCTGTGGAAATGAGGGGTAGGAATGGCAAGATTAAGGAACCATAGATGACAGGTGAAACTGTGAGACTAGCTTAGTGGAAAAACGAAGTGTACAGAAGGTCTCGGCGACTGAAGACAGACAAAGCTTGGGAAGAATATCAGGAATGTAGGACCATTCTGAAACAAGGAATTAAGAGGGCTAAAAGGGGTTTAGCAAACAAGATTATGGAAAATCCCAAAGACTTTCATTCATATATAAGGAAGGGTTGGACCACTCAAGGGTAAAGGAGGAAAGTTATGCGTGGAGTCAGAGAAAATGGGTGTGATGATTAATGAGCACTTTGTATCGGTATTCACCAAGGTGAAATGTTGAGATTAGGTATGGATGCTTGATTACTCTAGGTCAGGTTGAAATAAGGAGAGAGGAAGTGCTGAGTTATTCTAAAAGGCATTAAGGTGGCCAAGTTCCCAGGTTCGGATGGGATCTATCCCAAGTTACTGAGGGAAGGGAGAGAGGAAACAGGTGGGACCATAACAGATATCTTTGCAGCATCTTTGAACAAGGGTGAAATCGCGGAGTACTGGAAAATTGCTAATTGTGTTTCCTTGTTTAAGAATGGCGACCCTGACGTAAGTGACTGGGAAGCTGCTGGAGAAAATACTGAGGGATAGGGTGTATTCCCAGTTGGAAGAAAATGCGCTTATTAGTGATAGGCAACATAGTTTTGTGCAGGGAATGTCATGTCTTGCCAACTTAACAGAATTCTTTGAGGAAGTGACAAAGTTGTTTGTTGAGTGAAGGTCTTTAGATGTCATATATATGGACTTTCATAAGGCAATTGATAGGGTTCCCCATTGTACGCTGATTGAGAAAGTGAATTCGCATAGGGTCCAGGCTGCACTAGCTAGAAGGATAGAGAAGTGGCTGGGCCACAGCTCACGGAGAGTGGTAATGGAAGGGAGTTTCTGAAAATGGAGACTTGTGACCAGTGCTGTTCAACAGGGATCCGTGCTGGGACCACTGTTGTTTTCGATACACAGAAGTGATCTGGATGAAGGTATAGATGGCCTGATTAGCAAGTTTGCAGATGACACGAAGATTGGTGGAGTAGCATTTAAGTCATCTTCTCAAGATACCTTAAGGTTTTGCAACAAAAGGTGACATCTCAGCTCAAACAATGCATTAAAGGTGTAAGGTCAGAGTCTGTCTGCGTCCCAATCTTCAGTTAGACTGGTTCTATTTCCAAGGTGGAGTTAACAAAATATTTAATGCATTGACTGTCTGCAGTGTGGGCATTTTTGAGCAAAACAGAATGTATCTGCAAATATAGGTCTGCAAATATAATGATATTAAACTGATGTGGTGGTTAATACAGCTTGTTAATTCTCCAATGCCTCCTGGCACTATTCTGTCCAACGAAATTCCAAGTTCTTCTTTAGTAAATCTGCCAGTAGTGCCCCCATGCTGCTGAAATTTGGAACAAACTTTCTGTCTAATCTGCTCAGTCCCAAAAGTCGAAGCACCTATTTCTCCATGCTCAAGGAAATTCCTCCATTGCTTTCGTCCACTCGTTCCTTGGGATCATCCTTCCATGTTCGATGTTATGTCCCAAGAATGTCACAAATTATGTTTTTTTTTAAAGTTTATTTCCAGCTTTGTTTTTAGGAATCACTCAAAGAGTTTTGCCAACTGTCACATGCAATTTTTCCATGAATGGCTAAAGATCACCACGTCATCAGGTTATTTCTTAATGGGGCCACAAGTTTGTTCATGAGTCTTTGGAATGTGGCTGGTGTGCTTTTCATTCCAAAGGGTATTACTTTGAATTGATACAGTCCATTTGGGTTTACAAACGCAGAAACTTGTTTCCCTTTCTCTATTAAAGATACCTGTTTGTAACAATGCAGTAAATCAACTTTGTGGTGTAACTGGCTTTTCCAACATTCTCTGTACTGTCCTCCACACTTAGTATTGGCTATGAGAGCGATTTTGTTACGTCGTTGACCTTCCAATAGTCCAAAGAAAATTGTTGAGTTCCATCAGCTGTGGGAACTAACAAGATCAGCGAACTCCACTCCACTCTGCCTCGGTTCGATGATGTCTTCATTGAGTATCACATTCACTTCCTTCTGGACCTGTTGGGCTTTGAAAGGATTAAGCCAGTAAAGATATTGTTTTATTGGAACAGCATTTTCTACTTCCACCTCATGAACACTGGTATTAGTCCTCCCATTTTATTCCTGCATATGTCCTCATAATGCTACACCAAATCGTTCGACTGTGTTCTTTGCTCCTGAGACAGATAGTTAATTCTCCCACCCCATTCTTTAAGGACTACCTCATTATTTAATGTACTTTGAGGCACATCAAACTCCATCACATCTGGAGCTGATTTCTCACTAGCCAGGACAATAAATAACACCTACTTCTCCAATTCCCTGTCGTTATTATAGTAAGGTTTCAACATATTCAGATGGCATGCCCAATACAGCTTTTTTCTGCCTAGCATCTTTATCAGATAGCTTGCCTGACTCAACTTTTTTTCTCAATTTGATAGGGACCATTCAACCTGCCTTTGAAGGGATCTCCTACTACTGGAAACAATACTAATACATCATCTCCTTGGGAAAGCGTCTGAATTTTAAGATTCTATCTGCCAGCTGCTTCGTTCTACGCTGTGCCCTATTCAGGTGCTGTTTAGTTAACTCACGTTCCTGATTTAAGTATTGCATCACCACTGTTACATAATCCAAGTGTGAGACCTCTGACTTCGATCCTATCAAATTTTTAGTTTCAAAGGCCCTCTCACTGCCTGGCCAAATATTAACTCAAAGGTAGTAAACTTAAATCTACTCAAAGGTAGATTCATTTGGGGCATCTCTCATGGCAATCCATGCAAGTTCGATACCTTGATCCCAATCATTCAGTGTATCCTGAATGTATATTGTCTTCAGGTTCAATGCCACCTTTCCAAAGCTCCCTGGGATTTTGGATGGTATGGACTTGATTTAATGTGTTGTAGATTAGAGTGGCGCTGGAAAAGCACAGCAGTTCATGTAGCATCCGAGGAGCAGGAAAATCGACGTTTTACCCGAGAATTCGATTGTCCTGCTCCTCGGATACTGCCTGAACTGTTGGGTTTTTTCAGCACCACTCTAATCTAGAATCTGTTTTCCAGCATCTACAGTCCTTGTTTTTATGTAGTTTAAAGTGTTGTATGCTATCCAAGACTTCCTTAAAAGTTTCAACAGTATAATGGGACCCTTGGCCTGATTGAATCTCTCCAGGGAGCCCATAATGGGTAAAGAAAGCTACCAACTCCTCCACCATCCTTTTTGTCTTAATACTCCGTAATGGAATTGCCTCCAAAATCTAGTAGAGGTATGCATTATGGTTAGCAAGTGCTGATTCCCAGTTTTAGTTTAAGGGAGGGGACCTCCACAATGAATCATAACCTGTGTGAAAGATTCTTCAAATGCGCGGAAATTGGCAACAAAGCTACTGATTTTATTACTGCCTGTGGCATACCTACCATTAGGTATGTATAACATGTGTGGCGATATTCAACCACATTCTTGTGCATGTCAGGCCAATGAAAGTGCTTTTGTATATTAGCCTGAGTCCTCCTTACACCTAGGTGACCTCCTTCTGGTAATTCATGTTCTACCATAACACTTGCCCTCTGTATGCTACAGGCAACACAATCTGGTGCACCTCTGCCCCTTTCTCCTCTGCACTAATATGCTGGGGTCTCCACTTTTGTTTTAGGGTTCCAGCCTTAAGATAACAACCCTCAGGAATATATTCTGATTCCTTTTCTGAGTTGGCGTCATAATATATATCTTCTCAACTTTCTGTTGCAAGTCTCTGAGCCTTTCTAGACTAAACACTTCTGTCTGACCCACTGCCTGTTAAGGGTTTTCCTGTACCATTACATCATACAGGGTGTCAGCTAACTGAACCTCAACTTCTTCATCTTTCCTTCTTGCTGTAACTTATGACAGTGCCTTCTTACTACAACACATACTGGAAAATTTCCATGGCATTCTTCTTGTAACTCCTTAGTTCCCTGATCTTCCGTTGGCTTCGCCACTATAAGGGGTGTCACTCCAACCTTGGATCCTGCTAAATAATTCCCAAGAACAAATTCTATTCATGAAACTGACATTGTGTCAATCACTCCTACAGTTACTTCCCCAGTCTTGATTTGGCTCTCCAACCTGACCTTACACAGGGGAATGCTAACTTTCTGCCTATCTATTCAACAAATTATTACCTTCTTGGCTAACATGTTGGAATGCGTGATAATACTTTCATCTCTTACTATCAGAGACTGACCAGCTCCCATACCTCATGAAATAATAACTTATTTCCATTCTATTGCTGATCTTCCTGAGTAAACTTTTCCCACAGGGATAAGGTATTTACAGAGATCAGCAACGAACTCAATATCCCACCCCTGCCACGTCTGTGCACTCTCCTGCAGCACCTTGGCTTTTCTTAGGTCTCCTTTACTACTTTCCCTAATACCATTGAAATAGCCTCTTGTCCCATACCTTTCCCATAATGTCATTCTTCCATGTCCAGCACTGTGACTTTACGTGTCCTATCTTACCACCGTGGAAACATCGGAGGTCTTTCACTTTCTTGGAATTCTTTTTATCACCAATGGAGAACTATTCCCAGTGTGCTGGACTCTTTGTTTGATAGTGAAGGATCTCCCCACTTCCGATGTCTATCCATCACAGGGATGAAATTCGTGTCAGAAACTAAATTTCACGTCATGCATCAATGCACATTTCTCGGTCATCTCTGCTGCTATTCTCACTTCGTGAAGCTTCTGTTCATCACATAAGATCTCTGGAAATGAGTTTATGAACCCCTCTAGCAGAAAAAAATCCCCTGACTTCATTTCCATCCTCTCAATTTGATTTTCCTGACTAATTTGCAACTACTGAAGTTCACACTCTCTCCCTTTCTCTTTCTCCTTCATCTATCTTTTTGCTCAGCTAAGAAACTTCTCTCCTTTTATCTCTCTATTTTCAGTCTTTTCCTCCCACTCCTTTTCTCTCTCTCTTGCTGTCTTCTTTCTTCTCTCTATCTTTTTGCTCAGCTAATATCCTTCTCTCCCTTTCGTTTTCTTCTCATTCCGTTTGGCTCAAACACAGTTTACGTTTTTGTAACTCTGCTGCACTTCTGTTTCACTGATTTTCCTCAGTGTTTGACCCAAGTCCATTTCAATTTCCTTATGTCCCTGGTTAAAACCAATTCTAATCTGTTTGCTAATTCCAAAAGAATATGCTTCCTCTGTCTTTCGAACCTTCCTTGGCAAAGTTGGGAAGCATCTTGAAACCTCAGAACCTCTTTAGCAAAGTTAAGAGCCATTTCCCTCTCTTTTAATTTAACCGACCACATGTAATCAAAATGAAACAAATTATTTCAACTACGTTTTATTTAAAGATTTATGACACTAATCACCAAGTGTTTAAATCTGCTGGGATCTTTGGTTACCCAATTCTGTTCAAACCTGTCCAAATCCCAGACGACTCTTCAATCTGTTAAAATGCAGAGGTCGAAACACTACAAAATAAAGCTGAACACACAGAAACATTCGCCTCACGTTGTCATCTGTTCGAAGTGTGAGGGACTGAAAGGGAACACATAATTGCCACCATTTAAAGAAAAGTAACAATTTTCTTTTCGAACAAAACTATTAATTAACTGAACATTGCTTCCCTTAACTGAGCACAACCCTATTGACATGCTGTTCCAATATCACACAATAAATATTACATTATCTTAATCACATGTCTACACAGTCTCAACCTTCTCTGTTGTATTCAATCTCCTACCCACTGATTTCACTGGGTCGTCTTATTCCTTTTTACTAAGCGAAATTGGGAACTGCAGATGCTGGAGATTAGAGTCAAGAGTGTTGTGCTGATGAAGGGCTTTTGCCTGAAATGTTGAATCTGCTGCTTCTTGGGTGCTACCTGACCTGCTGTGCTTTTCTCGCACCATACTCTCGACTTATTTCTTTTTACTCCGAATATGTTTTACAGCAAAAGGTATCTTTTTAATAGACTGTTTTCTGATTTCTTTGAGAGCAAGATTTTAGATAGGCAGTTAGCTCTTCGACTCTACAGCAGTTGCTCTGTTGTTCGGTAGCAGTTGTTCTAACCAATTTTCAAAATGCCCACTCTTTTTTTATACCCCCAACATCGTTCCCTGTCACTGGTCTGATGTCATCAAAACAATAAATTCAAACTCGATTGGGTTTTAGAATCCCGGGCATAGCTTAAAATAATTGGCTAAATTGGAATTGTTGTCAAAACGTCAATCAAAATTCAGGTATCCATCTAACTGCCAATTGTGGCATGTATCCATTTTGTAACAGTTTATCTCCCAGCCCTTCCATTTGGGCGGCTGAGCCTGTAAGTTGAGTTTACTTCAATATTCAGAAAACAATGTTCATTTCAAATTGGATATACGTGCTTTGGCTTCGTAACAAATACCATTTAATAACACAAATCATTAACGAAGATTAATATTCGAAGTGCATATTGAATTATTGTCATTCTTAAATTATTTGCAATTAGCTAAAGCTCATACATTTCAATGAGAAATTAAATTTGTTAATTATATTTTAATTCATAAGAACGCTAAATCTATTTGATTGTTGAATTGTTTGCTCACTGTGAATATGTAATGGTTTAGAGGCAAACAACTTTCGAAATGTTAGAGTGAGAATGTATTTATTTGAATACTGACGTTGAATATTTCATTGTGATCGTACAGAAATGAGGCAATTATTCTCTGTTCAGTATAAAATAACATGCAGTTTTCTTTTATTTTTGTATCATGAAGTGTTGCAATGAATTTATATTTTAGTTCCAAACAAATAGTAACAATGTAGTTGTTCTCAGAGATAATGCACGCATTGTTATGTGAAATCATCGGAGTTCACATGTTTTTGTTGTCCCCAATTTACAAAACACAGCAGATATTTTATTATTGTTCACACCGGGAAACTCATCATTTGCAATCACGACCTACATAATTAATAGATTCCAAAGGATCTGAATTCAGGCATAGTGCCACTGGAACTCACAACTGCCAGTAATACTGAGTGACGCACTGGCCTGCTCCTCAACCTGTCCAGAGACCTTACAACCTGAGTCAGGGCAGTAATTCAAAATTACTTTCACAAAAATCACTTTCAGCCCACCTGAGCAGGTGAAAACTAAACAATAGCCTATCTCTGGTCTTAGTGTAGATACAAATGCTGTCCAAATTAGGTACCGATGACTGACCAACAAACAGGTCTTATTAATTCATCTTCAGTCTCAGCCTGCTCCAGGGAGCAAATGTATGGGCATGTCTTGCCAGAACACACTTCACAAGCCACTTGGCAGCATCTGGCCTGCCTCCTAGATTCCAGATATTTGCACCCTGCACCAGAACCAAGATGAAGAAATTCACAACTTGACTGTCACACTGTGTCTCACAGTGAACATTCTAAAGCCATAAGCAGTATATGTCACCTTCACATTCATCAGTGTCAAAATAAAATTGAACTTCTGTGTGGATGGCCAGAGACTAATACAAGGGTCACCCAAGCTGCTTTTGAGTGGGTTTCGATTGAGATCAGTCCTGCAGACTGCATCTGAGGGAAACAGCAGCAAATGCCAAGCCGAGAACCACTTTAATAACTGAACTGTGTGGATTTTGGCTGACGTATGTCACTACACACTCATTGTACTGACACTTAGTTGAATGTAACAATGGGCACCATAAGTGCAAGTCTTCACTTCACTCCCTCCTCCATTCCCAATTGATGAGAATGCACTTCCTGGGAGAAACAGTCTGTGCTTCATCTCAGGTGGTCCACTCCATAATGGGATGTTCAAACCACTTACTGACTGCTTTCCATTTCAGGGCTACATATGGCGCTGACTTCCTGAGCCAGTTTGATTCCCAATGTCCTGTGGATCATGGAATGGAAAATATAGGAAGGGACTAACTTTTTTCTTTGAGAAATGCCACATGATGAGAGGCAGGTTTGAATTACTAAAGGGAGAGTGATTATTGTTCACAAAGGGTCAGCACAAGCCGGTACCCTGCACACTCTAGCAGCATCGCTGGGAGCACATGCACTTGTGCTTAATTAACGCTGCCCATTACTGAGGGCTGTCCCCTCTGCACCCTAAGGGGGGCGGGGGATTAATCACCAGAAACTCATGGTATGTGGAGGTGATCGCTCAGTTTGGGAAAGTTGAATTTGATTATTCAATGTGAAAAAATGATAATTCAACAAATATTGCTTCTTACAGTCTTAGATTTACAGTTTTGGTTCGTAGATTGGGAAGCCTGATAACAAACAGTGGATGGTTATACAACTCCGAAGTACAGACGAGGTACAGACTGCTCCTGATGTGATACTCCAGGCTGCATGTCATTTACCTTGGTGCTAGGATTATTACATGGCAGACAGATGTGATAAGGGAATAGAATGACATGTGAAGTTGTGACATTTTTTGCCATCAGAGATGTGGTTGAAGGAGTTCAGGATTGGCAACTCTACATTCTGTAGCATAGGAACTATAGGCAGGAATTGGTGTTGTTTTATTGATTAAGGAATCAATTACTGCTGTAAAGAGGAACAATATCTTGGACGGGCCTTCAACTGAGACTTCAAGAATAGCGATTGGAATAAAAAGATGATAGGTAATTGCTAGGGTCATATTATAGATCCCCAGTTAGAAGAAAATACATGAGACAATGTGTAACAAATCGCTGTAGTGCATAAACACAATAAGAGGGTAATTCTGTTTATGCTTTTCAATATCCAACATTTATTGGGAGTGTCACATACTTTTAAGAGGGGACAAATATGTTGAAATTGCTGAGAGCTCCTTATATCAGCATGAAGAAGATACAACAAGGGATGGTGCATTGTTGGACCCAACCTAATCTAGACCCACTTGCCTGCAGCTGGCCCATGCCCCTCAAATCCTTCCTAATCATATACACATCCATTTGCCTTTTAAATGTGGCAATGCTAATTCTGGGTAAAGCTGTAGTCGAAGAGCGTGGAGTGGGGAAGGGTGTTCGAGCTCAAACTGGATTTGATGAGAATATCAGCCCATATTTTACAATCTATGATCCAATGAAGGAAAACGAGCCCACAGAACCTTCAACATCTGCAAATATTCAGAGCTGAATAACAAAGTAAAGAGAAGTTTAAAGCAGCTATAAAGTGAGCAGATGAATGGAATCCCTATAAGAATGTAGAAAGTGTAACACTGAAATTAAGGAAATCAGTAGAAAAACAAAAATGGGGTGTGATAAAATATCAGCGGGTGTTCTATCGCTATACCTGGGGAAGAGGATAACTCGGGAAAGAATGGAGGAGTATTAGGGATCAAGGAGGCAACCTGTGCGCGGATCCAGAGAATATGTTAAATACGTCCTTCATATCAGTCTTCAGGTTGGAGGAAGGCTTATTGGAATCGTGAAGAGTAGCAGAATAAAGAGTGGATTCATCCCCAGATCTGAATAAGCTGTATCTTAACTGGTCCGGGAAAAAGAAGGAGGAAGTTACAGGTTCTGACCCTGTTTTTTTTTTACTGTGCTTTTGCCACAGAGGATGTGCGATCGAAATGGTGCAATCAATTGTAGGTTCAACAAGGAGTGCTAGAAACAAACAAGAGAATTAAAACTACCAAATCTCATATCAGTGAGAGGGAAACAATCATAGAAGATTCTGAAAGCTATTGAGCCTGGATCATTAAGTATCTTCAAGGCTGAGAGACATATTTTTAATCAACGAATCAAAGGTGACGAGGAAAATGCAGGAAAGAGGAGTTGAGGATTATCAGAACAAACATCATTGAACTGAAAGGTAGGGCATACTTGGTGAGCTGCTGGGCCTACTGTTGTTGCTATGCCTTCTGGTATTCAGTCTGCTACTATCCCTGTGTTCGGAGGAACAACAACCGCTCTCTGAGACACAGTTCAGAATGCAGCTGACTAATTCAAGGAATTTATAAATACGACACCGATAGCCAGAAATACGTTTGAAGCAGGAAGCCAATTAGTATCTTTTAACTTTCAATGAAATGTCGTCTCATTTTTTGAAACATTAGGGAACGCAGATCTAGTTTGTCACGGCCCTCTTTGATAGAGTGTTCCTTGGAAGTAGTCTATTGAACCTTGCTTGCCATCTCTCTGTGGCAATAATATATTTCCTGAGATAAAGAATCAAAACTGCAAATAGTCCTCCATGTACAATCTGGCCAAGCTCCTGCTCAACTGAAGTAAGACGTCACTCCTCCTGTGCTGAAATCATCTGACAATAGAAGTTCACATTCCACTGACATTCCAACTAGGTTGCTGAAGCTATATGTTAGAAGTCGGCAACTTATAGACAAGGACACTTAGGTTTATTTAAAACTGTACTTTCCAACATTGTAAGATTTAAGAATTATACTGCACATCAATTTCGCCAAAACGTTGGATAACATTCTGTTTCCACATGATATGACATTTGCACTGATCTTGCCCATGTGGACACCTATTCAATCTTCATAAATCTTTACATCTTCCTCACTGCACACATTCCCACACAAGAATTACTTTTAAGTCCTACACTCTGTCTACTGTCTTTTAACTAATAATTAATCCGTCGAGTGTATTCGTAATGCTAGAATTGTTAGGGTGCAGGAGGCCCAGTGTGCATTCACAGGCCCTTCAAATGTGCATCATTACCTCCACCCATAATCCTGCCTTTCCTCTGTATCCTCCCTGACTCATCTTGAATACAATCTACTTATTTTAATTCTTTCTGTTAAAAGCAATATAACAGTCTTTGTTGAAGAATAATCTCCTCTAAGTAAATATTCTCAACTGAAGAAAAGGCAATAAATGAAGTACATCACCCCGGCATTCATATTGACCCTCAGCAGCCTTCTATAGTCAAGATTGACTTGATACGTTTCAGGTTATCCACTGGACATCTGTCTTTTTCCCTGTTTTGGTTGGTAATGTTCAGTTCTTTGTTTACTCCTGAATATCTGAGATAGAAACCTTTTTGCAAAGGAAAGGTTGTGACAGATTTGAGCCAAAGGTAGGTAAACCAAAGTTAGGCAACAAATCAATTATAATCTCCTTAAATTGTGGAACAGGCGCAAAGGGTTCAACAACCTCATCCTATTCCTATGGTCTTGTGTTCCATGTTGCAATGGCATGGTGACCATGCCACCAATTACAAATTCATTTCAACAGATAAATGTCTAATTAAATTATATGGAGTCACTGATTGTAACAAAATGAATTTATATTGCTAAAAAAAGTCTAGTAACATACCTGGAAACGTTATGTCGTCCATGTATAAGGAAGGGTGCATTTGCTGTCTAACTTGGTTGCCACCACATTCACAACATTCACTGCCTCCATTATGAATTCTCAATGGAAGCAGCGTATCCAACAAGATACATTGTAGATATTTACCAAAGTTCATTCGACAAGACTTTCCAAGTCAGGACCATCTGCAACATCAAGGGCAACAAATCCATGGAAACATTACCCCCTGCAAGTCACACATACATTCAGTGACTGTCCTGACACGGAAATACATCTCTATTCCATGGATTTCACTTGATGAATATCCTGGCTTTTTTTCCCTCAAATTATTATGGGTATATCTGCACCAAATTGACCACAAATGCTCAAGTAGCGCACCACCCCTTGTCCAGAACAAAGGTATATGTGTAATAAATGATGGCCCAGCTAGCAATGTCTGATACCTATCAAGGAATAATACACTACTGTTTAACAGCCTGCAATTTGGTCTATATTTTTGAGTTTCGGGAAATGGATACATGATTTGATTGAAATATAAAAGATTTTGAATTGCAAGGGCTTCATTGGGCAGATGCTGAAAAATTATTTCTGTGGGTCAGGAAGTCCAAAACACGATAACAGGGTATCGGGATAACGGGCAATTTATTTGGGTCTGAGAGGATATGAAATAATTTCAATCAAAGGATATTAGAGTGTTTAGTGTTCGCCATCTTAAAAATTGTGGATGCATTGTGAATGAAAACAGTGAAAAGTTCATAGAGATCTGGAGGAGCTCAGGGTTCGAGGAGCTTACAGAAATAAGGAGGTATAAGAGCAGGTGGATGTTACATATATAGGGAAGCTGTAACAGAACAGAGTTATTGCCTGGATAGCGATGGGATTAAGGGCTGGATGTTAGAGAAGGCTGTTGGTGCTGGAAGAGTTTACAACAATAGGGAGGACTGGAGGAGCTTGAGGTGTTTATAGTGATAGGAAGGGATGTAATTCCGAGAGTACGTTCCAGTCATGTGGAGCGACATACGTGCTGGAGGAATCCTCAGTGACAGGAAGAGGTGAAGATGCTGGAGATCAGTTGGGGTGGAGGAGTGGAAATATTACAGAGATAGGGAGGTGTGTAGTGACTGGAGGACATTTCAGGGATATCGAGCGTTGTTTGGGCTGGACGAGATTCCAGAGATAGGAAGAGTTGTAGAGGGCTCGAAGATATTACAGAGATTGGGAAGTGTGTAGAGTCTTGACTAGGATACAGAAATTGGGAGGTGCGTAGGGTCTGTAGTAGTGTACAGGATAGGCAGGTGTGTTTTGGATGGACTGACATTTTTGCCATCAGAGATATGGTTGAAGGAAATCAGGACTGAAAGCTTAACATTCTGTAGTACATGAACTATAGGTTGGACATGATTTGGTTTTATTAATTAAGGGGTCAATTACTGAAGTAAAGAGGGATGATGTTGTGGAAGGGCCTTCAATTGACGCTTCGTGGATAGAGACTGGAATACAAAGATGATAGATACATTGCGAGGGTAATATTAAGACGGTCAGTTAGAAGAAAGTACAGGAGCTATTGTGTAACCAATTGCTGTCGTGTATAAAACAATAAGAGGGTAATTCTATTTATGCTTTTGAATATCCAACATTTATTGTGCAGTCATGTGCTTCTAAGAGGGGACAAATATGTTGAAATTTATTGCTGAGAGCTTCTCATATCAACATGTAGAAGATACAACAAGGGATAGTGCATTGCTAGGTCTTATTGTGGAGAATGAAGCCAGTCATATGTTCGAGGCAGGATTGGGAGAGAATTTTAAGACCAATGACCATAACATCATATATTTTAATTTCCTTAAGGAAAAGGCAAAAAAAGGTCTTCAAAATATAAGGTTTTTGGATTGGGGAGATAGAGTTTATTAGAAAACAGAATCTGGCAAAGTAGTCTGGGTACATTTACTTCTGGGTAAAGCTGTCGTCGAACAGCGTGGAGTGGGGACGAGTGTACATGCTAAAAATTGAATTGGTGAGAGTATGGGCCCAATATGTTACAATCTAAGATCAAGCTTAGGAAAGCAATCCCAGAGACACGCCGATGTCTACAAGTATTCAGAACTGAATAACAAATTAAAGAGTAGCTTAAAACAGCTTTCAAGTGAGCAAATCAATGGAATCCCTTAAGAATGCAGAAAGTGCAGCGCTGAAGTTAAGGAAGTCAGTAGAAGAGAATAAAGGATTTGCGATAAGACATTAGCGGGTAATATTAGTAGGAAGCCCAAGATATTCTATCCACATATCAGGGGAAGAGGATAACAAAGGAAAGAATGGGGAATGTGAGGGATCAAGAAGGCAGCCTGTGCACACAGCCAGAAAATACGTGAAACACGTCTTTCATATCCGTCTTCACTTGGGGGATAGAGTTCCTGGATTCAGGGAGAGTGACCGTGTGACCCTTTAACGGACTGATAGAGACTGGGAGGAAGAACTGGAAGTTTTGGCAGAGTAAAGAGTGGACAAATCCTCAGACCTGTACGAGCTGTATCTTAAACTGATATGAAAGAAGAGGGAGATAATAACAGGCTCTGAGCTTTATTTATTTATTTATTGTACTTTTGAACAGAGTGGAGGTGCGATAGGAGAGGTCGGCATTTAATTTCGGTTCAACAAATGGCGCTAGAAATAAACAAGGGAAATAAAGACGACCAAGTCTCATATCAGTGAGGCAAACAATTGCAGAAGACTTTGAAAATATCTTCAAGGCGGAGAAATTTATTTTTATTCAGTCAGTGACGGGGAAAATGCAGGAATGTGGAGTTGGGGATTATCAGATCAAACATCATTGAACTGAAAGGCAGAACATACCCGGTGAGCTGCTGGGCATACTTTGTTCCTATGCCTTATGGTGTCCTATCTGCTACTGTTCCTGTGTTTGTGAGAACAACAACCTGTCTCCCAATGGAGTGAGACACAGTTCAGAATACAACTGAATTTATAAATGGTACACGAATAGCCAGAAATTAGTTAAAGCAGGAATATAATCAGTATTCTGTGACTTCAAATGAAAATAATTTTCATTCCTTGAAACACCAGGGAACACAGGCCAAGTTTCTCATGGATTTCTTTGATAGCATTGTGCTTGGTAGAAGCCTATTGACCCTTCCCTTTCCTCTCTCTATGGCAATAAAATATTTACTGAGAGAAAGAACCAAAATTGCACTGAATCCTCCAGGTGCAGACTGGCCAAGTTCCTCTCCAACTGAAGCAAGACATCTCTCCTCTTGTGCTTACATCCTCTGATAATAAAAGTTCTCATTCCACCGTCTTTCCAAATAGCCTGCTGCACCTGTAAGTTAGACGTCAGCAGCTTAAAGACAAGGACACCTTGGGTATTATTTGCATCAGTACTTTTCAACATTTCACAATTTAAGAAATATTATGTCCATTAATTTCTCCAATAAAGTGGATACCTTCACATTTCTACATTATATGTCATTTGCAATGACCTTGCCCATGTGGAGGCCCATTCAATTTTCATAAATATTTACATCTTCCTCACAGCACACATTCCCACACAAGAATTAACTGTAAATTCTTCACTCTGTTTCCTGTCTTTTCGTGAATAATCAATCCATACGAGTCCATTCATAATTATAGTATGGTTCGAGTGAAGAAGGCCCATAGTGATGTCACTGGATCTTGAACTGAGCATTATTACCTCCACCCAATTTCCCACTTTTCCTTTGCAACCTCCTTGACACATGCCAAACACAATCTACATCTTTTATTTCCTACTTTAAAAAGCTGCATAATTGTCTTTGTTGAAGAAAATATTCACTCAACAGAAGCAAAGGCAATGAGTGAAGGACATTATCCCATCATTCAAATTGTCCCTCTAAAACTTTCTGTAGTCAACACTGAGTTGACACGTTTCAGGTTATCCACTCAACATCCATCTTGTTGCCTGTTTTGGTTGGTATTGTTTCGTTCTTTGTTTACACCTGAATACCTGAGATAGAAACCCTTTTGCGAAGGAAAGATCGTGACAGATTTGGTCCAAAAGCAGGTAAAAGGAGTTACGTAACAAATCAGTTATAATCTCCTTCAATTGTGGATCAAGCGCAAGGGATGCACCAACCTCATCCAGTGCAGACGTCTTGAGTTCCACGTGGCAATGGCACGGCGACCATGCAGCCAATTACAAACTCATTTCAGCAGATAATTGTTCATTTAAATTACGTGGAGTCACTGACTGTAACAAATTGAAGTCGTATTGCCAAAAAGTAGCTAAGACCATATCTCGAACATCTATGTTGCCCATGAATAAGAAAGGATACATGTGTAGTCCAGCTTGATTGCCACGGCATCCACAACATTCAACTACTTCCACTATCAACTCTCAAAGGAAGCAGTGTGTTCCAGCTACAAGATACATAACAGACATTTAGCAAAGTCCTTTCGAAAGCACCTTTCAAGCCTTGATCATCTGAAGTAGCAAGGGCAACATTAACCCTGCAAGTTACACAAAGTCAATGACCATCCTGACTGGGAAATATATCTCAGTCTCACGGGTATCACTTGATGAATATCCTGCGTTTCATTCACTAACATTATTGTGGGTGACCCTGCACCAAAGAGACTGCAACAGCTCAAATTGGCAGCGCACGGCCACCATGATCCAGAACAACGGTGTATGGGCAATAATTGATGGCCCAGCCAGCAATGTCTGATACCTATCAATGAATAATACAATAATGTTTCACTGTTTGGCATCTGAGTGTCCCTTGCTGCGTTTGTGAATAGATTTAGTCGATATTCTTGTGTCTCAGGAAATGGAGAAGTGATTTGATTGAGGTGCAAACGTTTCTGATTGGGAAGAGCTTGATAAGGCAGACGTTGAGAAATTATTTCTGTGGGTCTGGGAATCCAAAACATGATGACAAGATCTCAGGATAAGGGGCAACTTATCTGGGACTAAGATGATGTGAAAACACATCCCTCAAAGGGTCTCAGCGTATTCAGTATTCGCCATTCCAAAGATTGTGGATGCACTGTCAATGAATATAGTGAAAATTTCACAGAGATATAGAGGAGCTTCAGGTTAGATGAGGTTACAGTGATATGGAGGTATAGGTTCAGGAGGGTGTTACAGATGTGGGGAAGCTGTAAGAGAACAGGGAGATTACCGAGATACGGACGGGTGAATGTGCTGGAAGACTTCACAAACTTCGAGAAGGTTGTAGGGCTGTAAATGTTTCCAAAGGCAGCGAGAAGTGGAGGAGCTTGTGGAGTTTATAGCGAGAGGGTAGTATGTAATTGCTAGAGTGGGTTCCAGAGATATGAAAGGATATTCGAGATGAAGGAAGCCACGGTGATAAGAAGGACTGAAGATACTGCAGGAGATTACAGAGATCAGTAGCGGTGGAGGGCTAGAATATGTATGTGTTGATGGAGGTTATGCAGATAAGAATAGGTTTAGGTGATGGAGGATGTCACCGATATAGGGAGGTGTGGAGAGGCTGGAGGAGGTGACAGAGGTCAGGAAGACCGTCGATGATGGATGAAGTTCACAGATGTAGAGATGGGTAGAGCGGCTGGAGGAGTTTATGTAGATAGAGGATGAAGTGGGTAGAGGAGGTTACAGAGATGAAGACGGCTGTAGTGTCTGGGTGTGATTAAGGAAATAGGGAAAGATATAAGTGTTTATAGAACATAGTAAAATACAACGCAGAACAGGCCTTTTGGTCCTTGATGTTGCACCGACCCGTGAACTAATCTAAGACAATCCCCCTACACTGTCCCATCATCATTCAAATGCTTATCCAAGGATTGTTTAAATCCAGCTAATGTGGCTGTGTCAAGTACATTCTCAGGCAAGGCATTACACGCTCTTACCACTCTCTGGTTAAAGAACCTGCCACTGTCATCACCCCTCAATGTTTAGCTATGCCCCCTCGTACAACCTGATGTCATCATCTGAGGAAAAAGGCTTTAACTGTCTACCCTATCTAATATTTTGATCATCTTGTATGTCTCTATTAAATGTCCTCTTAGCTTTCTTCTCTCCAATTGGAACAGACCCAAGTCTCTCAGCCTTTCCTCATAAGACCTTCCCTCCAGACCAGGCAATATCCTCGTAAATCTTCTCTGCACCTTTCCAATGCTTCCACATCCTTCCTGTAATGTGGCGATCAGAACTGTACACAATAATCCAAATGAGGCTGCACTAGCGTTTTGTATATTTGCAGCATGACATTACGGCTCCGGAACTCAATCCCTCTACCAATAAGACAGAACACATCGTATGCCTTCTTAACAACACTATAACCTGGGTAGCAACTTCCAGGGATCTATGTACATGGACACCAGGATCCCTCTGCACATCCACACCACCACGAATCTTTCCATTGACCAAGTATTCTGCCTTCCTGGTGTTCTTCCCAAAGTGAATCACCTCATATTTATCTGTATTGAACTCCATTTGCCACCTCTCAGCCCAATTCTGCAGTTCATCCAAGTCCCCCTGCAACCCGCAAAATATTTCCATACTGTTCACTACTCCTCCGACTTTAGTGTCATCTGCAGACTTTCTAACCCATCCACCTATGCCTGCATCTACTCATTTATAAAAATGACAAACAGCAGTGGTCCCAAACAAATCATTGTGGCACATCACTAGTAACCATGCTTAATATTTTCCATCAGCCACCACGCGCTGCCTTCTTACAGAAAGTCAGTTTCTAATCCAAACTGCTAACTCACACTCAATTCCATGCCTCTGCATTTTCTCCAACAGCCAACCATGTGGAAACTTATCAAAGGCTTTACCAAAGTCCATGTACACCACGTCAACTGCCCTTCTCTCACCTACATGCTTGGTCATCTTCCCAAGAACCTCAATGAGGTTTGAGAGACATGACCTCCCATTGACGAAACCATGTTGACAATTTGCAGTCAAATTGTTGCTTGCTAGATGATTATAAATCCTCTATCTTATAATCCTTTCCAAAACTTTTTCTACACAGACATAAGGCTCACTGGTCTATAATTGCCTGGGTCATCTGTTCTGTCCTTCTTGAACAAGGGCACAACATTTGTAATCCTCCAGTCCTCTGGTACTAAACCTGTAGACAATGAAGACTCAAATATCAAAGCCAAAAGCTCCAACAAATCCTCCCTAGCACACCAGAGAATGCTCGAATAAATCCTATCCGGCTCAGGGGACGTTTTCACTTTCACTCCTTCTAGAATTGATAATACATCTTCCTTACTAATCACGATCCTTTCTAGTCAAATATCTCGCATCTCATTCTTCTCTATAATATTCGCCTTTTCCTGAGTGAAACCAATGAGAAATGTTCGTTTAGCACCTCTCCGATCTCCACAGAATCCACACTCGACTTTCCACTTCTGTCTTTGACTGTCTCTGTTCCCACCCTCATCATCCTTTTATTCCTAACGTACCTATACAAAGCTTTCGGATTCTCCTTTAATTGACCTGCTAAAGACTACTCATGCCCTCTCTTTGCTCTTCTTAATGCTCTCTTTAAATGCTTCATAGCTAATCTGAAACTCTCCATCGTCTCATCGTCACATAAGCCTCCTTCTTCCGCTTAACAAGAAATGTGATTTCTGTAGTAGACCACGGTTCCCTTACATTATCACTTCCTCTCTGCCTGATAGGGCCATGCTATTCAAGGACACGCAATATCTGTTCTCTAAACCAACTCCACATTTCAATTATCTCCATCCCCTGCATTTTGCTACCCCATTCTATGCATCCTAAATCCTGCCTAATCACATTACAATCGCCCTTTCCCCATTGATAACTCTTGCCCTTTGGCATATACCTATCCCTTTCAGTCACTAAACTAAACGTGTTCATGGAGGTTATATTGTAAGAAAAGGTAGAGGTACTAGAGAATGTCAGAATTATGGGGCGGTATGGAGAGTCTGGAGGAGATTACAGAGATCAGGAGAGTCTAGTGGTTGGATCAGGTTTACAAAGGGCGGGAGCGGGCAGTGGCTGGCGAGATCACAGCGACAGGGTATATGTGAGAGAAGCTTAGAGAGATATGTCGAGTTTGTAGGAGCTGGAGTAAGTCACAGATAAAGGGATATATGTAGATAATGGAGGAGGTTAGAGAGATAGGGAGGGATGTAGGGTTTGGAGAAAGTGAGAGAGATAACGAGGGTGCAAAGTTTGGAGGTGGTTAGAGAGATAAGGAGGGATCTGAGTTTGGAGGAGGTTGCAGAGTTAGGGAGAGGTGAAGGAGGTGGAAAGTATTAGAGAGATAGAGAGTGGTGTTGGATTTGAAGGAGGTTAGAGAGGTAGGGAGTGGTGTAGGTTTTGGAGATGATTAGAGAGATAGGGAGAGGTGTAGGTTTTGGACGTGATTAGAGAGATATGGATGGATCTGGGTATAGAGGAGGTCGCAGAGATAGGGAGGGGTGAAGGTGGTGGAGAATATTAGAGAGATAGGGAGGTGCATAGTGTTTGGAGTAGGTCAGAGAGATAAAGAGTGCTTAGCGTTTGGAAGACTTTAGAGAGATAGAGAGGGGTGTAGGGTTTGGAGTCGGTTAGAGAGGTAAGGAGGGATGTCAGATTTGGAGGAGGTTAGAGAGACAGGGATGGGTTGCAGGGTTTGGAGGAAGTCAGAGAGATAGGGAGGGATCTGGGTTTGGATGAGGTAAGAGAGATAAGGAAGGATCTAGGTTTGGAGGAGTTTGCAGATGTAGGGAGTGCTATGGGGGCTGGAGTAGGTGAGAGAGATAGGGAGGGGTTTAGGGTTTGGAGGTGCATAGAGAGGTAGGGAGTGGTGTCGGGTTTGGAGGAAGTTACAGAGGTAGGGAGGCGTAGCATTTGGAGGAGTTTAGAGATGAGGATAGGGTAGGGTTTGGAGGAGGTTACAGAGATAAGAGAGGGTATGGGACTGGAGTAGGCTAGAGAGACTGGCAGGGGTGTAGGATTTGAAGGAAGTTACAGAGATAGGGAGGTGCAGCATTTGGAGGAGTTTAGAGATAGGGATAGGGTCGGGTTTGGAGGAGGTTACAGAGATATGAGAGGGTATGGGACTGGACTAGGCTAGAGAGATTGGGAGGGGTGTAGGGTTTGGAGGTGGTTAGCGAGATAGTGAGGGTTGTCGGGTTTGGAGGACGTTACAGAGATAGGGAGGGGTATAGGGTTTGGAGGAATTTAAAGAGATAGGGAGGTGGAAGATTCTGCAGATATTTACGGTGATAGGTTGGTTGATGAATGGACAGACAAGGGACATAGAGTAATTGAAGGAGTGAGACCTTGGAGTGTCCAATCACGAGAGCCAAAGAGTCAGTGTCATACACAAAGGAGAGGCCCTTCTGTTGACAGTAATAAAAATAAAAGACCCTGTAGTCCCTGCAAACTCCTCCTTCCTAATGCCTTGGAACTAATGCCAGAATTGAGGGAGATTTCCTACAGAGTGCTCAAGCAACAATGTGACATAACAAAACCTCATGGGGTCATATGAAAGACTGACATGGAAACCTCCTACTGACTCCCGTCCCTCAGCCTCACAGTGTCAGACCAAACACTGACACGGGAACCTCCTGCTGACACCCCTCCCTCAGCCTCATGGTGTCAGATCAAACACTGACACGGAAACCTCCTGCTGACACTCGTCCTCAGATAATGGATCAGTATCCCTCTACGTTGAACAGAACTTGGAGGAAACACTGAGAGAGTGACAGAGCTGGAGAATGTATACTGGGTGGGCCATTTCAATCCCCACCAAGACAGGTTCAGAAGCAGCATAGCTGATCGAGGTGGTTGGGTCCAAAAGGACATTACTGCTTCACTGCCTCTGCACCGGATCGGTAGGAACTACTGACAAGGAGAAACATCCTTGACTTCATCCTCACCAACCTACCGGCTGCAGACACATTGTTCGATGACCGTATTGGGAATGGCGAACTACCGCACACAGTATTTCTGGAGACAAAGTTCCACTTTTATATCGTGAAGACCCCCTGTGTATGTGTGACACCATCACTGTCCTAAACAGGGCAGATTTACAATAGATTTTGGAATTTTGTACTGGCCTGTGTGAGGAGGTTCGGGTCATTACCAACATCAGCAGAATTACACTCCAGTATAATTTTCACTATCACTGCCTGGCAAATGCTCCACTTTATCCTGAACATCAAGCCAGGGATACACCCTTGTTAAATGGTGAATACAGGAGGGCCTGCCTACAGTAGCGCCAAATACACCTCAGAATGAGACGAAGTTACTAAACTGGGCCACTTACTCACCACATGGTATAAATATCAAATGATACACAGATCTAACCAATGAATCAGACCTAATCTCTGCAATCCGGGTGAGTAGTGGTGGACAATCACACAACTTATTGAAGGAGGAGGATCCACAAATATCACCTTCCTCAAAGATTGAAGAGCCCAGCACAATAATAGAAATGTTAAGGCTGAAACTTTCACAACAATATTCAGACAGAAGTATCGATGAGATTATCTATTTTATCTCCTCCAGATGGCAGTCTTCAGCTAATCCGATTCACTGTGTGTGGTATTGACAATCAGCTGGAGGGATTGGAGAATGCAACGGCTGTGGGCCCTGATAACATTCCATTCAAGCAATTCCTGCTGGGATACAGCACTGGCATCTACCTGAAAATGTGGCAAACTATCCAAGTGTGTCCTCTGGACACACAGACAAAACATCAGACAATCAATGACTCTCCCATTACTCTAATCCGTGTCATTAACAAAGGGATGGAAGATGTCATCTACAGTGGGATCAAGCATCACTTGTCAGCACCAAACTGCTCACTGAGCTCAGTTTGGGCTCTCATCCCTTGGACTCATTGAAGCCTTCGTTTAATGATGTATAACAAGAGAACACAGCTAAATTCTAGAGGTGAGGTGACAGTTACTGCACTTTTACCATGATCATAATTGCATTTGACCAAATGTTGTATCCAGGATTAATGGCAAACCTGGAGCAAATAGAAATCGTCTGCATTGGCAGAAGCTACACCTGGTAGAAAGGAAGATGGCTGGCGTTGGTGGAGAGCAGCCGTCTCAGTTCCGCCGCAGGGGTGGGGTTTCTGGGTAAGTCTGCAGATCAGAAATGGAAAGGTAGGGCACCATATCCCTACAGGGTGACACGGGAGAAGACCGGCGGTAGTTTAACAGGACAGTCATCATGCCTCAAGTGAAGGAGAACTTGAGTAGGACAACCCTTTTCTCTCACCTCAGTCAGTGCAGGAATTGAACCCACACTGTTGGCATTAATCTGCATTACAAACCATCCGGCCAACTGACTGAGCTAACCATGTCCTCGCGCTGCCCCCCTGTGGTAGATATTGAAATATTATTCCATTCAGAAATGTTGTTAGACACCTCTGGAGGAGGTGGAACGAGAAGACAGCTTCCTAGCTCAGAGAGAGGGACAGCATCACTGATCTTTAAGAGTGCTCTCTGCCCTAGGCCCAATAATTTTCAGTTGCTTCATAAATGACCATCCTTACACTGTAAAGTCACAACTTGGGATGTTTGCCAATGATTAGACAATGTTCAAATCCATTTGTGATTTACTCACATACTGAAGGAATCCTTATCCAACTGCAACAAGAACATGGAAGTATGAAGGTGTGTGCTTAACAGTGACAAGTATAATTTCCATTGCACACATGCCAGACAATGACTACCTCTAACAATTGAAAATAGAACAATAACTTCTAACGTTCAATGCCACCACCATCACTGAAGTCCCAACGACCAATATCCCGGGGATTACCATTAACCAGAACTGGACTGACCATACAATTTCATTACCCATTCCTGGAAATGACTTATGCTAAAACGTTGGCTCTCCTGTACATCAGATGCTGCCTGACCTGTTGTGCATTTCCAGCGCCACACTTTGACGCATATTAATAAATTGGCTACAAGCATATCTCAAGGACTAGGTATCCTGCAGGAATAACATTCCTCTTGATTTCCAAAAGACTGCACACCATTTATAAGACACACATTGAATGTGTATGCGATGAAATACCCGCCCCGTCCCCATTTTCCCTGTGAATGCAGCTTCACCCCTCAACCACTGACACTGAGGAGCAGCAATACCTGCCATCTACACGGTGCTCTGCAGAAAATTAACAACGCTTCTTACAACATACCTCTGAAACCATGACCGTGAAGAAGGACAAGGGAAGCAGACACATGGGATCATCACCATGTTCACTTTCCCTTCTAAGCCATCTACCATCCTGATTGGGAAGTATAATGTCATTCCTTCAGTGTCACTGTTTCAAGTTCCCTCCCTAATGGTATTGTAAGTCTTATTACAGCACATCGACTGCAGTGGTTCAATGTGGCAGCTCATCGCCACCTTCTCAAGGGCAACAAGGGATGGAAAATAAATACTGGCCCAATCATATTCCATGAATAAATGAAAATGAAAATATTGCCCAGACCTGCCCAATGCTGGACACTGTGCTTTGGGTTTTGTGACCTCAGGCTGTTAGGGTCCAGGCAGGAACCTGTTTGTTGTAAACAGCTGAAGGGATGTGCTGTTTTAAATAATCTGTCAGTCTCTCAGAGGCATGGCCTCCATACCGAGCATCAGACAGACACTGCCATTCACATCTCACATTACTGAGCTCTGAGATAGACAGAAGCCATTCAAAATGTACTCATATCTGACTGTAACATGTTTAAACACACAGTGATATTGTTGCCGTGAAAATGATTATGAGTATTAGCAGGGAGAAAATAAGGACTGCAGATGTTCGAGATCAGAGACAAAAAATGTGGTTCTGAAACAAACACAGCCGTTCAGGCAGCATCTGAGGAGCAGGAGAATCGACTATGAGTTCATAATATTAATATAAGGGAAAATAAATGTATATTTTCAACTTCATTGTACTTAATAATAATGTGGTCTTGGGTGTGGGAATGAGATTCATCATTTCAATGCTCCTTACTGTGAGTTGGGCACTGTTTTCATCATGTTGTTGTTATAAAAGTGAACTGAATAAATGGGGTATATAATGCTTATTGGACAATCTAAAAGTTGGTATTATGAAAGGATGTAGAACCTTCAGTAAAGAGACTTTGCTGTTAATGGTTAGAACAATGCTGCAAACATTTACACAGAGATTTCCAGCTCAAGTCATACACAAGAATGTTGGGGAGGGATCAGACTGGCCATCAATGGAGTTGCACAATTCTGTTTCGATACTGACATTGTGGGGCTAACATACACTGGATATGGTTTATGAGGGATTCAATGTAAGATGCCATGTGCTTCAAGAGCCTATCACCTTTATCACACCTTCATTCAGGATCAGGTCCAAGGTGCAGAATTACAGAGTTTAGGTGGCATACGGAAGGGATATACTTGCAAGACATGGCTGTTTACAGGCCATTGTTACAAATGTTGAACTGCGCCATGTGCTAGTCCATTGACCAGTCTGTCCCACACACATCTCCTCGTTGTTAAAGTATGTCTCTAACCAGTCTATTGTGTGAGTAACTGCCTAGCTCCAGTTTGGAAGCTTTCTGGACAGATTGTGGAGATGGTCAGTGTTTTGGAGGTCATGCTGAGGGCCAGTATAACTGTGTCTGGTAGGTTCTGTCCCACTGACAGGACATAGCCAGGCTGAGGGGGCAGCTGCTTGGTATATAGTCAATACAGTGCTCAGCATTGATGCTGGATCCTTTAGCTGCGAGACTGCTCTGTGGCAGCTTATGGGGGAATCAGTAAAAGGGAAACATATAATTGACCACATCGTCACCAATCTGCTTACTGCAGATACACCTCTCCATTTTATATATCGGTAAGAATGGTCACTGCACAATGGGGAGTAAGGTATACCTTCACATTTTACAGACCCTCCTCACCATGATATGTGTTCCTAATGGGACAGACGTTAAACTGATTGAAAAACTAATGATAATGCATCTATGAGGTGCAATGGGCCATCACCCGCAGCAGAATCATACTCTGTATAACTCAGTCTGGAACTCACAGCCCGACATACCTGCCACTGTACAGTAACAGTCATAGCCAAACATACCTCCCACTGTATAGTAACCGTCACGGCCAGACATACCTCCCACTGTACAGGAACCATCATAGCCTGACACATCTCCCACTGTACAGCCATTGTACAGCCTGACACTGTACAGCCTGACACAGTACAGCCTGACACACCTCCCCTGAAGAAGGGCTCATGCCCGAAATGTCGATTCTCCTGCTCCTTAGATGCTGCCTGACCTTCTGCGCTTTTCCAGTATCACATTTTCAGCTCCCACTGTGCAGTGGGCGGCACGGTGGCACAGTGGTTAGCACTGCTGCCTCACAGCGCCAGAGACCCGGGTTCAATTCCCGACACAGGCGACTGACTGTGTGGAGTTTGCACATTCTCCCCGTGTCTGCATGGGTTTCCTCCGGGTGCTCCGGTTTCCTCCCACAGTCCAAAGATGTGCGGGTCAGGTGAATTGGCCATGCTAAATTGCCCGTAGTGTTAGGTTAAAGGGGTAAATGTAGGTGTATGGGTGGGTTGCGCTTCGGCGGGTTGGTGTGGACTTGTTGGGCCGAAGGGCCTGTTTCCACACTGTAAGTAATCTAATCAGTAACAATCACGGCCCGACATACCTCCCACTGTACAGTAACCATCATGGCCCAACATATCTCCCACTGTACAGTAACCATCACGGCCTGACATAACTCCCACTGTACAGTAACCGTCACGGCCCAACATATCTCCCACTGTACAGTAACCATCACGGCCCGACATAACTCCCACTGTACAGTAACCGTCACGGCCCGACATATCTCCCACTGTACATTAACCATCAAGAGCTCAGTGCTTAGCACTGCTGCCTCACAGCACCAAAGTCCTTAGTTCTATTCCGTCCTTGGGTGACTGTCTGTGTGGAGTTTGCACATTTCCCCCGTGTCTGCGTGGGTTTCCTCCGGGTGCTCCGGTTTCTCCGATGTGCAGTTCAGATGAATTGGCTGTACTAAATTGCCCGTAGTGTTAGGTGCATTAGTCAGGGGCAAATATAGGGCAGAGGAATGGTGCTGGGTGGGTTACTCTTCTGAGGGTTGTTGTGGACTGGTTTGGCCGAAGAGCCTGTTTCCACACAGTTGGGAATCTAATCTAACCACCAAGGTTCAAGTCAGGAATATGATGGAATAATCACTTCTCTGAATGAGTGCAGCTCCAACAGTACTCTAGTATGGACTTACTAGCAACAGGCAACACAGTTGTGTGGGGAAGATCATGTCTCACAACCGTGATTGATTATTTTACGGAAGTGACAAAATTGATTGATGAGGGTGTGGGTGGATAGGGTGAATGAAGAAAACTGATGGCAAACTTGCAGGCAGGCATCAGAGCACGCAGTATAAAAATTAGCAGGTCATATTGCAGCTGTAGAGAAACTTAGTTCGGGCACATTTAGAATATTGTGTACAGTACTGGTTGCCACACCAGCAGAACCATGTGGAAGTGTTGGAGAGGGTATGGAAAAGTTTTACCAGGATGTTATCTGGTTTGGAGGGTATTAGCCAGAAGGAGAAATTGAACAAACATGGTTTGTTTGCACCTAGGCATCACGTGTCAGTGCGGGCTTGCTGGGATGAAGGGCTGTTCCTGTGCAGGACTGTTCTTTTAAACAAGCTTTGAGTGCAGGAGTGGCAAGATGTTGACTGAATGATTACTGATGATCAACAGCCACATTCAGTGGATCTCTCCACAACAACTTGCAGTTTCATATCCTCCCTCCCACAGCAGGGAAGCTCAATATGGAGAATTTGACGTGAATGTCCGAGCTGGTAACAGGTGACTCCACCTCACCCCTCGCTCCTGCGGCCTTCTATCTTGGACACCAACATCTCGGGAGACACTGCACAGATAGATGCTGCATGTACTCAATACCCTCCAATGATTGCATCTGTCACATGCCAGCCTCACCATGCCTTTCCAGCACATCCCCGACCCACTGACAGTCCGCTTCTGTACTTTAATGCTGCAGCTCAGGGTACACTGACAATTCTCATTGCAATGCTGCTGCAAGGACACTGTGCTCAGGGACACACACCCAGCTCATGGCCTGTCCCTCTGGGCTGCTCACTCGGTGTTTGTACACACTCACTTTGAACTGACTTGAATGCTCACAGAACTATTGCCTTGCCTTACCCTGCCCTCAGCAGTGTGTCCCCTCAGCCAGAGCTACCAGGCTCACCCGCCTGCTGTATTGTCTTGGTGTTTAGCACAGACACAAACCCAGGAAGCTTGATATCATTGTCCACAGTCAGTCATGGTGCCCAGCACAGTGAGTCAGGGGGAGTCTCAGATCCCAGTCCGGGAGCTTGGACACGGTCAGTCAGCCTTTCGTGGTTGTTAGGGTCAGGATCCTTCCCCTGTGATGAGGTGAGGAGTTGAATGTTAAGGAGCCCCCTATCTCTCTTGGCTCTTTCTCTCCTATTGTGGGATGGTTCCTTCTGGGATGTGAAAATTATTAAGAGGTATTCAGGGAGATTGAAGTGGATGGTACAGCTGTTTGTGCTGGGACAGCTGAGGGAAAGGTGGCGAGGTGGCCTGAGTGAGTGAATAGGCAGCACAGACACCAGGCAGAGTGAGGTATGGGCCAGAGATGAAATTCGAGAGACTGAGAGAAGGTGCTGCATTCAGTGAAGGTGGGAAGGTCACATGCAGTTACAGGTGTGAGGGTGGGTGAACATGAGCCTTGGTGAGAGGTGGGTGCAGAAACAGAGAGAGAGAGGGTGAGGTCACAAAGTGCAGATGGTGGCACTTACCCTGGTGGAGTTGGGAAGCTCACTGACCTCCTTCCTACACTGCCGGCCATTTACACAGAAGGTTGGCACCTCACTGACCCAGTGGTCAGCCTCGGACCAAGCTGGCAGGGTCTGGTGTCATGGACTCCCCTATCAGTCCTGGAGGAAGATAATGTCCCTCTGCTACAGCATGGTATCCACTAGAAGCTCAGGGGCTTGGCCACAAAGTGAGGCCCCAGTTTTACCTCCTCTGCCATGTCCAGACAATTTCGGATTGACAATCCAAGAGTGTAAGGACATTTTAAAGATGGCCCCTGTAACAGGCAGGGCAGTGCATTCTGGGATATCTGAGCAATTGTTATGATGGAGGGAAAAATTATTGCATTGTTGTCAGATGAGAGGAAGACCACGCGGGCAGGGAGGGTATTTAATGAGGCAGATTGGGGATGGTACCATGAGAAAATGCACTTAACATTGTGGAGAGAAACCCTTCATGAAACTCGACTAAAATGAGACTTGTCCAAATCATAAGATGGGTTAGGCCTCTGTCTGTCTGAATCAAAATAGGGATGCAGAGTGAAATATTGGGAGCAACAAACTTGGAGCAGAGAATTATAAAGGAGATTCAAATCCTGAAAAAAGGGGTAACGCAATGGTCATGACTGTAAAAAGAAGCCGGGGAAAATCTCTGCCTTATAATTATCTGCATTATCCAATCCTCACTGGATGCAGGGATGGTACCGGACGACTGGAGAACGGCTAACACCGTTATTTTGTTTAATATGGAATACGGGACTGACTGAATAGGTCGCGGCTGGAATTCTGAGACAGTGGATAAACGGTCACTGAGGAAGTCCCAGGGAAACAAGGACGGTCGGTCTGGATTTGTTCAAGGAAGATCACGTGCAATTCATCTGACTGTGTCGGTTTGAGGCAGTAACTTGTAACTGCATGTGACTTACTTGGATTTGACGAGAGATCCCATGGAAGACAGTTTATAAACAGACACTTTGGCGTCCAGGTGAATGGAGCAAACAACCCCGAAAAGTGCAAGGCAAGGCATTTGGGGACATCAACAATAGAGAGGAATGTACAATAAATGGGAGTATGTTTATTGTGGGCAGGTAAATGAATATAGCTGGAAACATCAATAACTTTGTTAATGTAGCAAATGGCATAATTTCCACAATCAGACAAAGTGCAGAATTTTAGAGCAGGAAGCTTATGCTGGAACTGTCTAAATAATGAGCGCAGTCACAGCTTGTTGACTGTGTAGAGTTCTGGTCACCCCATCATATGGAATGATGGAATTGAACTGGAGAGGGTACAGAGGAGATTCGTCACTCTGTGAAAATGCAAGTGCAGTTATGAGGCAAAATTTGAATGGAGAATGCTGAGAGGAGATTTGATTGGAGTGCACATGTTGAGATAGACCTGGGGAGAGAGGGAGAGAACATCTATTTCCGGTCGGAGAGCTCAGTTACCAGCGGCGAATATTTAATGTAATTGGATGAAACATTATTGAAGTGCTGAGGCAGGTTGTTATTTCATCCAGAGTATGGTCGGGGTCTTGGAGTCACACATGGAAGTGGAGTAGAGGCAGAAACTCTCAAACAATTTTGAAAAGGTGTCGGGATCTGCACCTGAAGTCCTATCATCTCTGGTGAGAGAGAACAAGGGTTAGCAAGTTTTGAGAAGATTTGTAGCTCAGACTGAGGTTTTGGATGTAGGTTTGCTCGCTGAGCTGAAAAGTTCATTAACAGACGTTTCGTGAACGTTCTAAGTAACATTTTTAGTGGACCTCATGCAAACTAATGCTGAAAATTCATGCTTTCTATTTATGTTTAGGTTTCTTTTCTTTGGGTTCCTAGAACAAGAGTTTTAAATAAAACATTACATCTTGTCCAATGCAGACAGTGTTCAGAGTGATCTCCTCTATACTGTGCTATTTTCTGAATTTTTCAAAGGTTACCAATATCTGCTAGGATCAATACACAGGGATGAAGTGAGAGGGCAGGGAAGAGCAGTGTGTAAACTGATTAGCATCACAATAATACTGATCCCATCATTTATTCACAAAGCTACTTCCCTGTGTTGGCCTATTTATCCTTCCTGTCGAAATGGGGGAAAACCTTTGATTATCCAGTTCTCAGTCGTGGTCACACTGCAGCTGCATCTCCATAATCCCACCTACATCTGACTATTTAAAGCTATCATTTCATTGGCCTTGTTGAAACGTTAGGAAGGAATGGATGGCAGCAAGTGCGAGAGCCCAGGATGGCTGTTGGCTCCAGGGGAGGTTACAGAGATAGAAAGGTGTGTGAAGACTGGGCGATATTACAGAGGTATGGGTTGTTCTAGGGGCTGAAGGAGATTACAAAGACAAGAATAGTTTTAGGTTTTTTTGGAAGTGAAACTGGAGCTGGACCAGCCAGAGAAATATTTTTTTATCTACAATCTCCTGAAACCTGATGAAAATTTTACCTGGACAATCTATCACATGATTTTGCTCTCGGTGTCTTTCTGCATCAGAAATAAACATTCTGTCTACTGTGCCTCAAAACTGCCAGTCTCCGGAATATCCCTCAAGTTCCATTACCCTTCAAACTTCTGTAAACCCACTAGTTTCCACAAACATTCCTATTTATGTAAAGTTCTTCATGCCGTATGATGCTCCCTGCTTCGAAACCCCCTTCCTCCTTATGGAGAAGGTCACATACAAACGGCAGATCGGTTAGAGATTAGTCAGAGACATTCTGGGTGGAGGATTTGAGGTAAAAAGAATGACTGGAGATGCTGGAAACCAGATTAGAGTGGTGCTGGAAAAGCACAGCAGGTCAGGCACCATTCGAGGAACAGTAAGAATCGACGTTTCAGGAAAAAGCCCTTCATCAGGAATACAGGCAGAGAGCCTGAAGGGTGGAGAGATAAGTGCGAGGAGGGTGGGGGTGGGGAGAAAGTAGCATAGAGTACAATATGTGAGTGGGGGAAGGAATGAGGATGATAGCTTGGGGGGGGAGGGTGGATGGATAGGTGGAAAAGAAGATAGGCAGGTAGGACAAGTCATGGGGACAATGCTGAGCTGGAAGTTTGGTACTGTGGTGAGGTGGGGGAAGGGGAAATGAGGATACTGTTGAAGTCCACATTGATGCCCTGGGGTTGAAGTGTCCCGAGGCAGAAGATGAGACGTTCTTCCTCCTGACGTCTGGTGGTGAGGGAGCGGCGGCAAGGGAGGCCCAGGACCTCCATGTCCTCGGCAGAGTGAGAGAGGGAGTTGAAATGTTGGGCCACAGGGCGGTGTGGTTGATTGGTGTGGGTGTCTCAGAGATGTTCTCTAAAGAATTCTGCTAGGAAGCGTCCAGTCTCCCCAATGTAGAGGAGACCGCTTTGGGAGCAATGGATGCAATAAATGATATTGCTGGATATGCAGGTAAAACTTTGATGGATGTGGAAGGTACCTTTAGGGCCTTGGATGGAGAGGAGGGAGGAGGTGTGGGCGCAGGTTTTGGAATTCCTGCGGTGGCAGGGGAAGGTGCCAGGATGGGAGGGTGGGTTGTAGGGTGGTGTGGACCTAACCATGTAGTCACGGAGGGAACGGTCTTCGCGGAAGGTGGAAAGGGGTGGGGAGGGAAATATATCCCTGGTGGTGGGGTCCGTTTGCAGGTGGTCGAAATGTTGGTGGATGATTTGATTGAGAGTGTGCAGAAAACAGAAAAAAAGCTTATATTGGTCCTGTAGCAGATTGATAACAGGAGGGTCTACTAAAAGGTACAGGACTTTTCTCAAAGAATTTTCTCTAATTAGATTAGATTCTCTACAGTGTGGAAACAGGCCCTTCAGCCCAACAAGCCCACACTGCTCCTCCCAAGGGAAACTCACCCAGACCCATTCTCCAACCCTATATTTAACCCTGACTAATGCACCTAACACTGTGGGCAATTTAGCATGGCCAATTCACCTGACCTGCACATCTTTCGAATGTAGGAGGAAACCCAGGCAGACACGGGGAGAAAGTACAAACTCCATACAGACAGGCGGGAATCGAATTCAGGTCCCTGGTGCTGTGAGGCAGCAGTGCTAACCACTGAACCAGAGAGCATTGGAGAAATGGGAGGTGGTTTCAGAGACTAGGAGATTTATAGGTGTTAATGAACGTTAGAGATATGGAGAGGGTTATCGTAGTGATTGGAACCAGGTCAGTCAGGTAAACCTCATTAATAAGTGTTCTCTGATTGGGACTGTGAACCTGTCCCAATCAGGGAATCCTGGCTGACAGAAATAAACAGGAGAGTCAGGAGCACTGTTCACTGTAAGAGCCGGCTCTGAGCTAGTGTGGGTCCGTGCCATGTATCACGCATGTAAAAAGAAAAGGTGATTTGGTGACGGGATATCAGCCTTTGTGGAGTTATTTCAGTTTTAACATCTGGTAGATATTACAGAGGGAGGGAGGGCTGGAGGTGTTTCCACAGATTGGGATGGATTTAGAATCTGGAGGTTGCAGAGACAGTGAGTTGTGTCGGGGCAGAAGGTGGTTACAAAATCGTGAGCACTGTCCGGACTAAAACATGTTACACAGCTGTTTAGGGATTGGAGGAGGTTACACAACAGGGAAAATTATAGGGACTGGAGCAAAGAAAAGAGATGGGCAGGGTTGTCGGTGCTGGAGGAAGTTGGAGTTGGAAGTTGGAAGTTGGAGATGAACATTGCAGTTATTGGTGCTTATGCAGATACTGCGATCTTCAGGGCAGGAGGGAGTTAGTAACGTTGATTATTGTATGGATAGGAGGAGATTGCAAAAATTGGGTTTCCATGGATCAGAGTAGTTGCAGACGGTGGGGTTTGTGGGGGAGGGTGGGTGAGCTGTATAGACTTGAGAATTTCAAAGTTTGTGAGAAGATTTGTCGCTCAGGTGCTCGTTTTTGTGGTTCTGTTCGCCGAGCAGGGAATTTGTGTTGCAGATGTTTCGTCCCCTGTCGAGGTGACATCCTCAAAACTTGGGATACCACTGCAATTTCATCAACAGATGCCTAAGGGAAAGACAACGGAATGAGGACATGCCACAACCCAAAGGACTAGCCACACTACCATACATCAAGAACATTTCTGAACTGACTGCCAGACTACTATGACCACTAGGACTCATAACAGCACACAAACCTACAGCCACTCTCAGACACCAACTCACCAGGACAAAGGATCTGATAGCCAGCATGAGCAAAACCAACGTAGTGTACAAAATCCCATGCAAGGACTGCACAAAATACTACATAGGACAAACAGGAAGACAGCTAACGATCCGTATCCATAAACACCAATTAGCCACGAAACAACACGACCAGCTATCATTAGTAGCCACATACGCAGATGACAAGAAACATGAGTTTGACTGGGACAACACTACTATTTAGGACAAGCCAAACAGAGAACAAACAGGGAATTCCTAGAGGCATGGCACTCATTCACAGATTCAATCAATAAGCACATCGACCTGGCCCCAATATACCGGCCACTGCAGCGGACAGCTGGAACTGACAATGGGAAGCGGCAGAGACAAACCATGATTAATGCTGGAGGAAACATCACAGAAGCACTTCATAGGAGGCTCGTAAGCACTGAGGATGTCTCCTAGACAGGGGACGAAACGTCTGCAACACAAATTCCCAGCTCGGCGAACAGAACCACAACAGACTTGAGACATATTTTATAGAGAGGAAAGGTTATCGGGGCTGGAGGAGATTCCAGAGAAAGAAAGTTTATATGGCCTGTATGAATTACAGAGATATGGAGGGCTACACTGGCCCGACGGAGGTAGCGGGGATTAGAATGTATCATACAGGATCAATGAGGTTACAAAGACGGGATATTTATGAATTTGGAGGACTCTCAAGACATCACACTGAACGACACAGACGCCTTATGACACAGATGGGTTTCATTTGGCCGATTATGGTTACACCAGCTCGTCAACTGAACCCTTTGCTGAGTAATGATCTCCTCCTTCTCTCACATCCTTAAACATTTTTTTGTATCAAAAATCATCCAATTCCCTCCTGAATGTTTCAGGTAAACACACATCGACAACACATCCACTACGTTTGGAGATCTTTTTCCAGATGTAAAGCCTTTTTCTAGTTGAGGCATACTTATTCCAACATTCTGAGGTGCCCACGGAGATTTTGGGACAGCTCGGTGTTGGCTGTCAGTTGTCCCATAATTCCCCCCTGCTCTACCATCTCCCTCTGAACCTTCAGCATTCGTCCTGGTTCCCAATTCCATTCTCTATCTGACACTGATTCTATTGTTCTTCCCCGTCAGCCAGGAGCGTTGGGTTTGTTTCTCCTGCCGTTCCTATTTGAGGGACTATTCCTCGACTGGACCCAAGCCATCTCCGCTTTGCAGGAATCCCATGGTTCACTTTATCTTTTTCTGACCAACTTGGTGTTCCAGTCAAACATTCCCAGGTTCATTCCTGCCCCATTGAAGGCAGCTCTCAGTCAACTAATGTTTCTCACTCTCAATTACTGTATATCATTCTCTCCCATCATCCTGAACTTTACAATAAAATGATCACTCTGACCCAAAACATTCCCCTACTGACACTGGATTCACTTGGCCCACCTCTTTCCCAAGGACCAGGTCCAACAGTACATGCTCTCTTGGGCTGGACACATACTCCTGCAGTGAGCTCTCCTCCATGTAATCCGGGAACACTTGCCTCTCATGACCCTCCATCACCAGTAAGCCAGTTGAAATCTGGATAAATTAAGGTTCTCAGTATAACTACTCTGTAGTACTATCATTGTTCTCAAATGCCCCTGCATACTTATTCTCTCCATCCTTTCCAATGGTTGCTGGCCTACAGACTATACCTCACAGTGTAATTGTTCACTTTTTGTTCTGTAGCTGCAGCCAAATTCATTCTTTTTCTCTTGGAATCCTTAACTAACATTAATCTAAATCAATATTTCTACCCTTCTTCATTTCCGTTTCTTTCTATCGTTTCAAAATACATTATTCCCAGCAATATTTAACACCCAGTCCTGCCGTTCCTTGAGCCATCTCTCAGTGATCAGTCCATCAGATTCCCACACACCAATCTGCAATTGGAACTCCCCAAACTCAGAGTATTCACGTCCATGAGAGTACCTTAGATTTCGACTTTCTTTCTTTCTCCATCTTTCACTATTTGACTTGTTGCTGTAAATTAGTACCAGCGGCCTCTCCAAGTATTTTGTGAATGCTGGTAATCTCCTCTATTATTCCTTTTTGGATCCTATGCACACGCCAAGTTATTTTCAATCGCTCCCACACACCCCACATGAAGTTCAGTCCCAGCTATATCACTTGTTACGTAAATAGGTTGTACAGTTGCTGCCTTCCCCAGAACCAGTCCCAGTGTCCCAGTAATCTGAAGCCCTTACTGATGCACCATCATTCCAGTCACACTCTCATCTACCTGAAACTCCGAGTTCTGTTCTCACTTGTACACGCACTGGGAGTATTCCAGGAATTGCTACATTAGAGGTCCTGCTCACTAACCATCCACATAGCTCCATAAATTCTGATTCCCAGACCACTTCACACTTCCTACCCAGGTCATTCCTAACAACATGGACATGACCTTTGACTGCTCACTGCCCCCTAGACAAATATCCTGCAGACACAGTGACAATCTTGACTCCATCATCCTGGAATTACATTGACAGTCACAGAAACACTGACACCTTCTTCAATTTCCTGACTCCCCTGTGACTATTGCTCCTTCTTCCTTCTCCCTCCCCTCCTGTACAGTCAGGCTGCTTGTGGTGCCACAGACATGGCTCTGACTGCACTTCCCTGAGCAGCCAGCACCTTCATCAGCTTCCAAACTGGGAAATTGAATTGGGAAAGAGACATCAGGCTATTCCTGGATTACCTGACTGTTTCTTTTTGATTGACAGGGCGCCCATTCTCTTCCTTCTTTCAAGCCGTCATGTCTGCAGCGTGATCTGCGCTGTGTGTGTGTTATCCACCTAACTCTCAGCATCATACATATCCCACAGAGTCTCCAGTTGATGTCTGAGATCCAAGACCCAGTGTTCCTCTGGAACACCAGCAGGGGCTATGATTTCCCAATGTAACAGAACACATTTTCCACTTGGCAAGCATGTGCTGCCATGTCTTAAACTGCAAGTTACTTTGTGTCACTTAATTATTTACTGATTATAACATTAACATCAGGGAAATAACATTAGGGTTAAATCCATTATTCAACTGTGGCTTACTGAGATTGCTTTATCATATTGTCTCACATTTTCACTTATTCCTCTTATTTCTGAGATCAATCCTTCTTTTAGAAGTTGAAAAAATAAATTTGCTGACTTATAACAATTACAGACAGTCATGAATAATGGTGTATTATCACAGCACGTCAGGCAGCACCCGAGGAGCAAGAAAATCGACGTTTTGGGCGAAGGTTTCCTGATGAAGGGCCTTTGCCCAAAACGTCGAGTTTCATGATCCTCGGATACTGCCTGACCTGCTGTGCTTTTGCAGCACCATTCTAATCTAGACTCTGGTTACCAGTATCTGCAGTCCTTGTTTTTACCATGTGTATTATCAGCCAAGGAACTTACAGCTGTGACTCCCAGGCACGTGTAATCCTCCAGCTCCCACTCCAATCTGCTCCCTCACAGGGATACCATCTCTGTGACTGCCAGGTACGTCACAGAGCTCCACCTCCATTCCGCTCCCTCACAGGGTCACCGTCTCTATGACTCCTAGGCACGATAAGGCCTTGATCCTCAGTGCTGATTTATATCCTCCCACTTTGCTGCCTCTGCAACTCCCAGGTATATTAGCCTCATGCTCCTGCTCCAAGTTGCTCCCTCACATGGTCACTCCCTCTGTGACTCAGTGCTGTCCTGCTCTGCTTTTTCTCCAACTCCAAGTCCGAATCGGCCTCGATCATCGCTGATGATGTATATTCTCCCGCTTTGTGCTGCTCTCTCCCAGGTCTTCTCCCCGTGTGACTCCCAGGTAATGGTAGGCTTCAAGCCTCAGCTGAAATTTATGACATCCCATTCCTCACTGCTCCCTCACAGGATCGCCGTTGTGCCTGGAAGACAGTGAAAAAGAGGGGGATTAGAGGGGGCAGAGGGTGTTACAGTGATTGAGCGAGTTGTAGGGGATGGAACAGGCCATCCGGAGAGGTCAGCAGAACTGCATTGCCTAAAGCAGATTACTGGAAGATACAGGGAGAGTTGCAGGCACTGGATAAGGCAAAGGGAATACAGAGATGGTGGCGTGTTGGTGATGGAGCTTTGTAGCATCTAAAGAGCTTTTTCTGAGCTGCTCACAGAGACAGAAAGACTTCAGCAAATGCAAATTGACAGCCAGGAAGTGTTGTAAGATACTGGAGACTGTTGGATGTTACAGAGTTAGAAGACTTGCAATAACTGGGGAGATGGGGAGGGGGGAAATATAGATCTTTGGAGCTCTGATGGTGTTCAAGGACCCTCAGGATATGAGGAGGTACAGAGAATGGGAGCATTCCGAAATGGTGGGATTGTACGAGCTGGACAAGTTGAGATGGATAAGGAGGGTGAAAAGTGCAAATTTAACACATCCAGCCGCTGTAATTCACAGAGATTTAAGGAGAGGAACGTGTGATGTCATTTGTTACAGTGACATGAAGGGATACAGATACTGAGAGGATACATTGTCTGCATGCAGTTGCAGTGGCACATGTGGGATATGTTACAGACATGAGGAGTGTCGGAGCGCCTGCTGCAGGATACACAGACAACAACAGTTCCAACGGCTGGTGCAGTCACTCAAGAAGGCAGTTCACCACCATCTTCTCAGCGCCAACTCAAAGTCATGCTGACTCAGCCAACAATGCTCATGTCTGTGAATGAATGATGGAAGGAAAGAACTAGAAGAAAAATCAACAAGCAGCACTGAGGTCACTCAGGAAGGCTCTTTCAACAGCACTTCACAAACCCGGAACCACTATACCCTGGAAGGACAGCAGATCCAGGTGCACGGGAACACCAGCATTTCCAAGGTGCCCTCCAAGCCACGCTCCATCCTCCCAGCAATGAGTCTGTCCCTACACCCAAAGGACTGCAATGGGTCAGGAAGGCAGCTCACCACCACCTTCTCCGGGAAATTACAGATGGGAAGGAAATGATGGCCGAGTGAGTGACGACCACATCCCATCACTGAATTTTAAAAAAGGGAAATTCACAGACTGTTCATGTTCCCTTTGTTTCCTCCATACAACCCACATTCCCATCTAATGTTGTGTCACCAACAAACATGGAACATCAGATTTTGTGCGTCCATTTAATACATTGAATCCATTTTAGATCAATTGGATGTCAAGCACGAATCCATTTTTTCCGTTTAGTTTTCTGTCTGTTAAATTTCCAATCCATGCCAGTACAATCCCTCCAATCCCACATGTGCCAATTTTGCTTATCCACCTCTTCAGTGGGACCTTGTTAAAAGGTTTCTGAAAATCCCAATAAACCATTCCTCCCTTTTATCTACTCTGCTGTCTACAGCCAAACAGGAAAACAAATCCAGCAATGTTTGTGCAATGACATTCGCTTTCATAACAACGTGATTCGCACTGTCAGAAGACAGAGTGTGGGTATAAAGGAGTCAGCCAGTGGCAAATGTAGCTCCACAGGGGTCAGTGTTGGGGCTACACTGTACATGCTATACATTAACCGTCTGGAGAAAGGATGTGAGGGGGTACAGGAAACAGGTTTCCCAGAAAGATCCCAGGGATGAAATGTTTGTCATATGAGGAGCAGTTGAAGATTCTGGGTCTGCACACGATGACGTTTCGGTGCTGGTGATGGATTCTGATTCAAACGTACAGAATACTGAGGGACCTGGATAGAGTGGACGTGGGGAAGATGTTTCCATGATTAGGAGAGACTCGGGCCCAAAGAGAGAGCTTCAGAGTGAAGGAACGACTCTTTGGAATGGAGATGTGGAACAATTTATTCAGCCAGAGGGTGACGAATCTGTGGAACTTACAGCCTCAGGAGCTGTGGAGGCTACATAATTCAGTGTATTTAACTCAGGGATAGATAGGTTCTTGTCAGGAGTGTCGCGCTGGAAAAATACAGCCGGTCAGGCAGCATCCGAGGAGCAGGTGAATCGACATTTCTGACAAAAGCTCTTCATCAGGAAAGGACTGATGAAGGGTTTTTGCCTGGAACATTGATTCTCCTGCCCCTCCGATGCTGCGTGTCCTGCGGTGCTTTTCCAGCAACACACTCTCGACTCTAATCTCCAATATCTTCAAACGTCACTTTCGCCTGATAGGTTCTTAATGAGTAAGGTGATGAAGGGTTACAGTGACTGGGTGAGAGAAACAATTCTACTGTAATCGAATAGTGGAATAGACTCGATGGTCCAAGTGGCCTACTTCGATATCTGATCACAGAAACCCGACAGTGTTGACAGTGTTCCATGGCCACCTCACCTAATCTGCACATCTTTGGACTGTGGGAGGAAACAGGAGTACGTGGAGGAAACCCACACTGATACAGGGAGATCTCCACACTGCTTACCGCCCGAGGCTGAGATCGAAGCTTGATTCCTGTTGCTGTGAGGCAGCAGTGCTAACCAGTGAGCCACTGCGCTGCTTCCGTGCCATCGGGATGGGTTTACGGGCCATGCTTATTCATCTGCTTTCGAATTGTGCAGTTATTATCTCTGCCATATCGTTTACCATACATTCCAACACTTTCCTGATTAACACCATCACCTCTTGGTTTCAGATAGACTGCAGAAAGCTGCATCACAAAGTAACTTGTGAATTCTTGTGAATAAATCTCAGGAAGGTGGTATACAGGATCAGCAGGTCATAGAAAGGGCAAATGGAATTCTTGGATTGACTCCAAAGGGAATGGAGAATAACAATAAAGAAGACTTGTAAAACTACAGAGGGTTCCAGTCAGCTCACAATGAAAATACTGTGAACAGGTTTGGTTCCCCTATCTAGAGGGAAATGTTCTTGCATTGGAGGCAGCCCAGAGAAGGTTCAACAGACTGTCCCTCAAAATGGAGGGATATTGATGAGAAAAGGTGGAGAATGTTGAAATTGAACTCATGAGAATTTAGAAAATGAGGCAAATTTACTGATACATCGAAGATTCTTTGGTCGTCTTACAGGATCAGTACTAAGACATTGTTTCCCTGAGAAAGGATCTGTAACCGGAGATAATGGGGAATATAGGCACTCGGGAAGCTTACAGAGAAAAGCAGGTTTGTAGAGACCGGAAGATGTTACCGAGTTGGGGTGGTTTGAGGTCACTGTTGGTGGTTACAGATCAGACAGGTTGTCGGGATGAAAAATGTCACAGAGAGGTACAGGGTTAGCAATCCTGAAGGAGTTACAAAGATAGGGAGGGTGGTATTTGGAGTTGTAGGGAGGGTTGTAGGGTCTCGGCAATATACGGATAAGGATGTTCGTTGGCTGTGCAGGCGTTTACTGAGTTAGGAAGGTTCGAAGGGGCTGGATCAGTTCAGAGCCAGGGAAAATTGTAAGGATTGGAGGAGACACAGATACTAAGGGTTGTAAAGCTGCAGGAGTTCAGAGAGTTAGTGAGGGCTGTGAAAACAGGTTTGCAGCATTCCCATCCATTACACAGAGATGTGGAATGCTGTTATGGAGGAGGTTACCGATTTCGAGAGGGTTGTACATGTTGGAAGATATTACAAAGACAGTTACAAAGCTGTAGTATTTAAGGAGGGTACAGGGGTAGGATGCGTTGATGGATTGGAAGCTGCTTCAGGTATTAAATATGCTGCAAGGGATCAATAACCTTATATCGATCAGGGGAATTGGAAGGTCTGAAGAAAAAGAACGAGAATTGCAGGGATTGAAGAATATTATAGAGATGGGGAGTAACATAGGAGTTATAACATGAGATGAACTACAGGCAATAGAGTCAGGGAAGATACAGGGAGATCTGAAAGGACTACAGGTGATCAAAAGGACAGTGAGGCTTCTCAGTGTAGGATTGGGGCAGTTTACGCAGACAGGGAGTATTTTATGGTATGGTGCTATTTACAGAGACTAAGAGATTTGTATAGAATTGAGGCACTAACAGAGATACGGAAGGCTGCTGTGGATGATATAGATGCTGAGGTTCTGGAGGTTACAGCAATGAGAAGGCTGGAGAGTGTGGCAAAGCTTACAGACACAGGAACAGCAATAAGGCCTAGTGACACTTACACAGATAGAGAGCATTGCACAAACTGGAGGAGGTTCCTGCTGTAGGGAGGATTGTAGATGAGGGTGATGTTTACACAGACGGGGATAAGAGCAGGAAAGGTGATGGAGATGAGTAGATGGATGGAGATACTTGAGGACAGGGTGGGTGATATATATATATATATATAACAGATACAGGATATATATATATTACAGATACAGGAAGATTTTTGGGACAGAAATACAAAACGCAAAGGGAGAGTTGCCAAGTCAGATAAAGAGAGAGTGTTTGAGGTGCTGGAGGGAGAGGAGGTGCAAACAGAGATGTTGATTGTTGCTGTGGCTCGAGAAGTACTCTGAGTACAGAGAGACTTTCAGGGCCTGGAGCAGGTTATTGAGACAATGGCCTCCACAGTCTTTGAGGACTGGAGTACGCCTGACAGATGGGGAGTGATATAGCTGCTGGAACAGTTACAGAGCAGGTCTGACAGATAGGGAATGATATAGCGGCTGGGGTAGTTACAGAGTAGGCTTGCTATATGGGGAGTAATATCACTGGTGCAGTTACAAAGTTGGGGAGACAGGGAGTGATATCGCAGTTACCGAGTAACCTTGGCAGATAGGGAGTGATAGAGCTGCTGGAGCAGTGACACAGTGAGCCAGACAGATGCCTAGTGATAAAGCGGCCGGAGCAGTCTCATCGTAGACCTGACAGACGGGGAGTGACATAGCTGCTGGAGAAGATACAGAGTAGGCTTGACAGATGGGGAGCGATATAGCAGCTAGAGCAGATACAGAGTAGGGTTGACAGATGGGGACTAATATAGCAGCTGGAGCAGATACAGAGTAGGGTTAACAGATGGGGAGTGATAAAGCTGCAGGAGCAGTTACAGAGTAGGCCTGAGAGATGGGGAGTGATATAACTGCTGGAGCAGTTACACAGTAGGCCTGACAGATGTGGAGTGATATAGCTGCTGGAACAGTTACAAAGTAGGCCTGACAGTTGGGGAGTGATATAGGTGCTGGAGCACTTAGAAAGTAGGTCTGACAGATGGGGAGTGAGATAGCTGCTGGAGCAGGTGACAGATGTAAGGAGGGCTCTGGAGGCTGGTGTAGATTGCAAAGACATGGTGGATTGATGAATATCAGAAGTTCATACCGACAGGGAGGTCTGTAAGTATATGAGATGGTAAAAGAGACAGTGAAAGTTAGAGTGTTGGAAGTGGATTCAGTATGTGGGATAACGTCGCAGAGGTAGGCTTTGCCATAGTGATTGGAGGAACACACAAACGGAGGGATGCTATAGGATATGATGTTCCACAGATAGGGAGTGTTCCAGCGGCTATCAGAAGTTACAAAGGTAGGCGAGGTTATCGAGCTGGAGGAGGAATCAGATTGGGAAGGCTAGAGAGCTGAAGAGATTGGACAGATGGGGAGTATTCAATGGTCTGAGAAAATTCCAGTGATTGGTGATTGTGTAGTTTACACAGATATTGGGGATAGTGGGGACTGACAGTGATACAGAGCCAGGGAGTGCTACACAGAAACATAGGAAAGAGGGGCAGATGTCATCAAGAGAAAGTGAGCTCTGCAGATGCTGAAGATCAGAATCAAGACTGTGTTGCTGCATGACCCACTGTGCTTTTCCAGCATCCAAGGATCAGGAACATAGACGTTTTGGGCCAGAACCCTTCATCAGGAATGAGTAGTAAAGAAAGGATGGTGTACAGAAATAGGGAGGAACTGGAAGAGTTTACTGCAATAGTGAGATTTGTGGTGATGGTTTTTGCGATTGGATGAAGTCAGTAATACAGAGGGGTGTAGACACTGGATGTTTCTTCAGAAAGAAGGAGGTTACAGAAAGTAACACCTGTAGGGACTGGGCTTGGATACAGAAACAAAGAGGATGTTTCATGTATTGGAAGGCTTTAGTGACCACATATGGTTACAGAGATAGGAAGGCTGGTAGTGACGGAAGGGGGTAGAGTTATGGAGCAGTGTCATGACGGGAGAAGGTCACACCGATAGAGGAAATTGCAGACATTGGGAGGGTTATTGTGGCTTCAGGACACTGTACACAGGGAGGGCTGCAGGGATAGGAGCAGGTTACACAGACAGGAAAGGCTGTAGGGACTGGAGGAGTTTATACAGTTAGGGAGAGCTGTAAGGATGGTGGATGATTAGCGGTCCTGTGGTGGTGTAGGATGGGAGGCAGGAATGTTATAGGGATTGAAGGTTACAGTGGTATCGTGCTCTAGGAGCTGGAGGAGGGTACGCAAAGGGTCGAAGCTGAAGGATGTTATAGAGACAGGGTGGGCTGGAGGTATTGTGCAAGATGACAGAAAGAGAGATTATTGTAATGACGGGAGGAGGAGATTCCTGAGATTTGGCATGTCATCCAGTCTGGAGCATTTTACAGTGACATGTTGATCGTCAGCATTGAAGTAGGTTTTACATTTGCAGAGGGATTGTAGGAAGGGGAGGAGGTTACAGAGATAGGAACTGTTCTCAGAGTTAAAAGCATTCAAGGTACTAGCTCGGTTGAGTTGGACTGAAGAGTCTGTTTCCTTGTGGTATGACTCTATAGTGCGACAATAGAGAGTGTGGAGTGTAAATAGAGAACAAAGAGATCCCAAGCTTCAATAGCACCTTCTCGTGTTCGGCCTGCTTTCCCCTCCATTGTCCTGATGCTCACTAAGACAGCATCGGCCTGGATTGATAACTGTGACACTCCTGACGCTGTCTCAGACAGGCTCAGTGCAGCAGAACTGAAAGTAATCCTCTCACAAAGGGTGGGGATTGAGATTGTGAGCTTTATGCTCTGTGTTCACCCTTCAGCACTGTATGTACGTCTTGTCTTGAGGGCCGATGTTTCAAGCTATTTAAATGCTCTCTGCTCTGTTCCCTGTGAATTATCTTGCCTCACTGCAGGATTTATTGAGGACTCCAGATCTCCCTGCCCTTTGTCTCTCTGGCTGACCAACCATCTTCAATGTGGTGATAGATGAGACACCCAGCAGTTAGGAAGTCTATTGGGTCAGGAACTTCCTGAGTACCTACAGGAGACAGAGAAATAGACCGAATGGGAAATTAGACTGATGCAGTAAGGGTTACACAGGGAGAATGGTACTGAGTGCCACAGAGATCTAGAAAATCTCAGTCTCCACCCCTGGCCTGTGCTGTTGCGTCTCTCTGGAGTGAAGAATTCTGTTGGCTAAGGATCTGGAGTAGCTGCAAGAGTGAGAGACATTGATTTAGGCAGCAATTAGATCCACACATTGCGGGATACCACATGGAGAGATACTGAGTGATATCACCAGAGTGCAGGAATGATTTCAGGATCAAGCAATGGGCATGATGAAAAGTTTTTGATTCATGGTACAGTAGGATCAGTACTCAGTGAAGGTTGAGCTATGAGTGGGAGAGGTGATGGCCTTGTGTTACTCTCACTAGACTGTTCATCCAGAATTTAATGCCGGTGTCAGCTATAACCATCTAGCTGCTTAATATCCTTTAAGGAAGGAAATCTGTTATCGCCAGCAGGTCTGGCCTAAATTTGAGCAAGGCGGTTGACTCTCAACTGCCCCCTGAAATGATCCAGCAAGCCACTCAGCTCAAGTGCAGCTCGGGTTGGGGAATACAGGCTGGCCAGCCAGAGAGAACAACATCCCTCGAGTGAATTAAAAAAACAGCGCTGCTGGGAGCAGTATCCTGGCTAATCATGTCGGTAGGTTTATGGACAGGGTTTTAAACTGACATCAAGGATGCAGGGACAGGGTTCAGATGGAAGGAGCTTTCCAAATCCAAATAGAAAAGGTGAAGCACCAGAACAGCATGGAATGTGGCTGCAGACAACCAGAAAGGAACGGGATAGGGCAGAGTTTAACTAAAACTGTACATCCGTGAATTAGGCTGTGACAGGAAATTCTGGGAAAAAGTCAATAACAATGTTCTTTCTTTGGAATGGACAAAGTATCTTCAATAAGGTAGATGGACTTGTGACACAGAGATAAATAAGATTTGGTCACCAAAATATTTGGAGAAACAAAAGGTGGAACATAAATATTCAGTTCCGCACATCCTTGAGGGGTCTCAGGCAGAATGGGAGTGCAGGATGGGAAACTCTGACAGTAATGGGTAACAAAGGGATTAGAGAAAGCATTTGGTCTCAGGTTATGCAGCTGAATCACCCTGAATGCAAATTCTGTGCAACGCGTGACAAAAAGACAAGCTGGAGAATGTTTTTTAGGATGCCTGACAACATTTCATTGCTCAACACTGTTACACGTTTGACTGAATTCCTGTATAATGCATAGGCACTGTGATAATTTTGGGAGACTTCAATCTTTGGAATGTTTTTGTCAATGTTTATTTGAATAACATATCGTGCAAATGGCAGGGACACTCACACACACAAACTCACACACATACTCACACAGACAGACACACACACACACACACACTCACACACACACCCACACACGCACACACTATCAGGTCTTAGAATCATAGAGATGTAATACATGGATTAATCCTGATCGTATCCGCCAACAACATCTCATGTCTCCTCCTGGCTCTTTTGAGCTTTCTTTTTCGATCTTTCCTTACTTCCTTGTAAACCTGAAGGGCGCTGAGTTTTCACATTTTGTCCTAACATAAGCCTTCTTCTTCTTGAGCAGGGATTCCACTTCCTTAGTAAACCGCAACTCACGATTTCTATAGCTTCCTCTTTGCCTGACCGGTACATACTTATCTAGGACACACAGGAGCCTTTCCTTGAACAAGCTCCACATTTTTATTGTGCTGATCCCCTGCAGTTTCCTTTCCCATTCTTGGCTTCCTAAATCTTTCCTAATTGCATCGTAATTTCCCTTCCCCCAGCTGTAACTCCTGCTCAGTGGAGTACACCTATCCCTTTCCATCACTAAAGTAAACCTGACAGAATTGAGATCGCTATCTACAAAGTGCTTGCCTACTTCCAAATCTAACACCTGGCCAGGCTCGTTACCTAGTATTAAATCTAATGTGGCTTCGTCCCATGTAGGCCTGTCTACATACTGTGTCAGGAAGCCCTCCTGCACACACTGGACGGAAACTGACCCATCTATAGTACTCGTACTATAGTGATCCCAGTCAATATTTGGATAGCTGAAGTCCACCATGACAACTACTCCTATCCAGAATCATCTTTACCGTCCTTTCCTCTACATCTCTGGGACTATTCAGAGGCCTATAGAAAACTTCCAGCCTGATAACTTCTCCTTTCCTGTTTCTAACCTCAGCCCATACTACCTCAGTTAACGAGTCCCAAAACATCCCTTCTAAAACTGTAATATTGTCCCTGATCCACAATGCCACACCTCCTCCCCATTTTACCATCTTCTCTGTTCTTACTGAAACATATGAATCCCGGAACCTGCAACAGCCATTCCTGTCCCTGCTCTATCCATGTCTCTGTAATGGCCACAGGTACCAACCCACGCTGCCAGTTCACCCACTTTATTTCGTTTGCACCTCGCGTTGAAGTACACACACTTCAATCCAGGTTCTCGCTTGCCTGTGTCAGATACTTGATTTTGGAACTCCGTACTCTCATCCTCTTCTGTACCTGTCCTACAACTTTGGTTCCCATTCCCCTGCTGTGTTAGTTTAAACCCACTTTAATAGCTTTAGCGAATTTCCCACCCAGGATAATGGTACCCCTCCGGTTTAGATGAAGACCATCCTGCTTGTAGAGGTCCCACCTATCCCAGAAAGAGCTCCAATTATCCAAAAACCCGAAACTCTCCCTCCTACTCCATCCCTGTAGCCAAATTCTATATTTTGCATGAACTCCTCACAGTGAACAATGATGTAAAATACTTGTTTAGTATCTCCCCTATCTCCTGCAGCCCTACGTGCAGGCTGCCTTGCTGATCTTCAAGGGGCCCTATTCTCTCCCTAGTTACCATTTTGTCATTTATCGTTTTATAAAAACCCTTTGGATTCTCCTACACAATATTTATCGAAGCTATTTCGCGCCCCCTTTTCGCCCTCACGAATTTCACTTTAGTATACTCCTACTGCCTTTATAGTCTTCTTCGGAGTCACACTCTCTCCTGAGATATGTCTACTTATTTTTCTTCACTGAAACCTCAATTTCTCTCCTCATCCAGTACTCTGTACACCTATTGGCCTTTGCTTTCACGTCTCTGGACTGCTGTTTACATTTTTAAAGGCTTCCCAATTTCCAGTGATAAAGGTTTAATTCTCTCAAAGTGGAAACTCCCCAACCCTGCATCGTGTGAAACTGCCGCTTGAAAATAATGACAAAATAAAGAACTTTCCAAAGGAAGGCTTCGATGAGGTGAGCTCTGCTCAGTAATGTAGATCTGGAGGTTACCAGATGCACGGAGAGTGCTTTCTGTCAGAGCAGTATCAGGTCAGTGTCAGGCAAACAGACATCTGAACCCTCATCTCCCAGCCTGGAAACCCGAAGCTGTGCATAGCCATTCTGGAGAGTTATACAGATATCAGGAGTATTGCTGTGGCAAATAGAGGTTTCAGTAATTTTGAGGGAAGATACTAATAAAGGAGGTTACAGAGGTAAGGAGGATTGTCGGGACCTGAAGAGGGGTCCCAGGTTACGAGTGTTGGAGGGATTGGAACAAGTTACCACGATAGGGAAGGTTTAAGATTGAAGGATTCCACAGAACACCTTTACAGGGAGAAAGGCAGATTCTTGACAGTGTGGAGGAACAGAAGAATCTTGGGGTGTATGTCCATTGATCCCTCAAAGCTGCTACTCAAGTTGATAGCCTTGTTCAGAATGCGTATGATGTCTTGGCTTTCATTAGCAGGCGGATTGAATTTAAGAGCTACGAGGATATGCTGCAGCTTTATCGAGCCCTGGTTAGACAACACTTGGTATATTGCATTCAATTCTGATTGCCTCATTATCAGAAAGATGTGGAAGCTTTAGAGAGGGAGCAGAGCAGATTTATCAGGATGCTTGCCTGGACTGGAGAGTATGCCTTATGGAGAAAGGTTGAGGACGTTAGGGCTTTTCTCACTGGAATGAAAAGAGATGAGAGGTGACTTGACAGAGGTGAACGAGATGACTTGAGGCTTAGATAGAGAGGATAACCAGATAATTTTCCCATTGCAAAAATGGAAATGACGAGGTGGCATAAATTGATGGTGATTGGAGGAAGGTTTATTCCTGAAGAAGGGCTCATGCCCGAAACGTCAATTCTCCTGATCGTTGGATGCTGCCTGACCTACTGCGCTTATCCAGCACCACATTTTTCAGCTCTGACCTCCAGAATCTGCAGTCCTCACTTTCTCCTGGAAGGTTTTTTATGGCAATGTCAGAGGTGGGTTTTTTGCACATAGTGTAGCGGGTGTGTGGAATGCACTGCCATCAGTGGTAGCAGAGTCCGATACATTAGGGACATTTAAGCAATTCTTAGATAGGAAAATTGGTGATAGCAAAATGTAGGGTCTGTAGGATAAAAGGTCAGCACAACATTAAGGCCGAAGGGCATATGCTGTGTTGTACTGTTCTACGTTCTCAATAGGGAGGGTTGCAATGGCACAAAGAGGTTTCAGAAAGCTGTAGAGATGGGATCTGAATGAAGAGACACAAATAGGAAGGGTTGCTAGGATTGTCGAGGGTAACAGAGACAGCAATGGTCTGTTCTGCAGCAGACGACCCAAACTGGGAGTGCTGTGGGGACTGGAGGTAGTTTCAGAGGGAGGGAGGACCATCGAGCCACAGGCAGTTGCAGAGCTATAAGGCCTGCAGGAGTTCATGGAGATGGGGAGGTTGGGATGGATGACGCAGTTTACAGGCACAAGGATGTTGGTAGGATGCAGTGTTTTACACAGACCGGAGTGTTCTAGGTGAATGGAGCAGATTGTGGAAATCAATACGGTTTTATAGATTAGAAGAACACACAGCTGTATGGAAGGCCATTGTGACTGAAGATGTTTATAGTTATAGAAAGGGTAAGGTTCTACAGGTTATTTAGATATAGAGGGTGTGGAGTCGGACATTTTTTTTCCAGGAGTTAAAGACAGCCATTTTGGTTGGAGACAGTTTCACTGATAAGGGAGCATTAGTTTGGTCAAAGTGGGAAGGGTTGTAGGGGAGGGTGATGTGTACACAGCTGGGGGTGTAAGAGCTGGAGAAGGTATGGAGATGAGTAGATGGATGGAGAGACTGGAGGAGCCTGCATTGACAGGGTGGGAGATAGCCACAAGAGGATGTTACACAGATAGTGAGTCTTTATAGAACTGGATCAGAAGAGTAACAGGCATTGGAGTGAGTTCTACAGATCCTGACGGCAGCAGGGACCTGAGAGGATTACAGGGTCCCCACAGATTGATCGTGTCTTTCGGACTGGAAGAAGATATGGATAGATTAAATCCAATGTATGCTGTTTTCTTTGTCCTGAACAGAGCCTCAATAGCCCTCAGCAGACAGGGAGCCCTAACTCTGCCAGATTTTCCCTTTACCCTAACAGGGACATATTGGCCCTGGATTTTTGAGGTCACACTTTTAAAACCCTGCCGTTTGCCAGTCTTTACTTTTCCTTCAAACAGACTCACCCAATCGATGGAAATCATGATGTTGAGGAGCCGGTGTTGGACTGGGGTGGACAATGTTAAAAATCACAGAACACCAGTTTACAATCCAACAGGTTTATTTGGAGGCACTAGGTTCAGACCACTGCTTCATCAGGTGGTTGTGCAGCACAATCGTAAGACACAGAATTTATAGCAACAGGATTGCAGTGTCATGAAATGTAATATCAAACACATTTAGTTTCTGATTTTCATCATTTAGGATGTTCACCTGTGCTTCGCAAGTTGGTGGTTTGAAATTAACCTGTTGGACTATAACCTCCTGTTCTGTGATTTTTAATTCACCTCTGCTCGATCCTGCCTAATGGCCCTGCTCCAGTTTCATCTGTGGACCTGTCTGACCGTTTGCCATAACTATGTAAAAACTAAGACAGTTGAGGTCACTGGACCCAAAGTGCTCTCTGACTGATTATTCAGTCACTTGCCCGACAAAGTTTTCTTAGGGGAGGTACAATGTTGCACTCACCTGAGTAGAGTTAGGCATTGTTAGAGCTACATCTTGATTTAGGAAACTTTCTTGGACACATTTGACAAATTGCACTCTGTACAGGCCTTTTACGCTGTGAGCAGCCCGGTCTATCCAGGGGAAGTTAATATCTCCAACCAATGCTACTCTATTATTTCTATAGGTACCTGCAATCTCTCTACACATCTGCTCCTCTAATATCCTTAGCAGGGATGACCGTGGAGGAACAATGGCGGATATTTCTGTGTATAATGCAGAAGTTGCAGGATCAGTTCATTCCTAAAAGGAAGAAAGATCCCAGGAGGAGTCATGGGCGGCCGTGGCTGACGAGGGAAGTAAAGAAACATATAAAGTTAAAAGAGAAAAAAGTATAACAAAGCTAAGATAAGTGAGAAAACTGAGGACTGGGAAGCTTTTAAAGAGCAGCAGAGGATTACTAAGAAGGTAATACGCAGAGGAAAAATGAGGGACGAAGGTAAACTGGCCAAGAATATTAAGGAGGATAGTAAAAGCTTTTTTGGATATGTGCAAGGCAAAAAAATGGTTAGGACAAAAATTGGGCCCTTGAAGACAGAAACAGGGGAATATATTACTGGGAACAAAGAAATGGCAGAGGAATTAAATGGGTACTTCAGATCTGTGTTCACTGGGGAAGACACAAGCAATCTCCCTGAGGTAACAGTGGCTGAAGGACCTGAACTTAAGGGAATTTATGTTTGCCAGGAATTGGTGTTGGAGATACTGTTAGGTCTGAAGGTTGATAAGTCTCCGGGGCCTGATGGTCTGCATCCCAGGGTACTGAAGGAGGTGGCTCGGGAAATCGTGGATGCGTTGGCGATTATTTTCCAGAGTTCAATAGATTCGGGGTCGGTTCCTGAGGATTGGAGGGTGGCTAATGTTATACCACTTTTTAGGAAAGGTGGGCGAGAGAAAGTAGGAAATTATAGACCAGTTAGTCTGAACTCAGTGGTGGGAAAGATGCTGGAGTCTATTATAATGGATGAAATTACTGCACATCTGGATAGTAGTAACAGGATAGGACAGAGTCAGCATGGAATTATGAAGGGGAAATCATGCTTGACTAATCTTCTTGAATGTTTTTAGGATGTAACTCTGAAGTTGGACGAGGGAGATCCAGTAGATGTAGTGTAGCTGGACTTTCAGAAAGCTTTTGATAAAGTCCCACACAGGAGGTTAGTGAGTAAAATTAGGGCACATGGTATTGGGGGCAAAGTACTAGATTGGATTGAAAATTGGTTGACTAATAGGAAATAAAGGGTAGTGATAAACGGCACCATTTTGGAATGGCAGGCAGTGACCAGTGGGGTACCGCAGGGATCGTGCTTGGACCGCAGCTTTTTACAATATATGTTAATGATCTAGAAGATGGTATCAGCAATAACATTAGCAAATTTGCTGATGATACAAAGCCGGGTGGCAGGGTGAAATGTGATGAGGATGTTAGGAGATTACAGGGTGACCTGGACAAGTTAGGTGAGTGGGAAGATGCATGGCAGATGCAGTTTAATGTGGATATATGTACGGTTATCTACTTTGGTGGCAAGAACAGGAAGGCAGATTACTACCTCAATTGAATCAATTTAGGTAAAGGGGCAGTACAGAGAAATCTGGGTGTTCTTGTACACCAGTCAATGAAGGTATGCATGCAGGTACAGTAGGTAGTGAAGAAGGCTAATAGCATGCTGGCCTTCATCACAAGAGGAATTGAGTATAGAAGCAAAGAGGTGCTTCTGCAGCTGTATAGGGCCCTGGTGAGACCACACCTGGAGTAATGTGTGCAGTTCTGGTCTCCAAATTTGAGGAAAAACATTCTGGCTATTGAGGGAGTGCAGCGTAGGTTCACGAGGTCAATTCCTGGAATGGCAGGATTACCTTACACTGAAAGACTGAAGCGACTGGGCTTGTCTCCCCTTGAGTTTACAAGACTCAGAGGGGATCTGATTGAGACGTATAAGATTATGAAAGGATTGGACACTCTGGCAGTAGGAAACATATTTCCGCTGATGGGTGAGTGCCGAACCAGAGGACACAGCTTAAAAATACGGGGTAGATCATTTAGGACAGAGCTCAGGAGAAACGTCTTCACCCAGAGAGTGGTGGCTGTGTGGAATGCCCTGCCCCAGAGGGCAGTGGAGGCCCAGTCTCTGGATTCATTTAAGAAAGAGTTGGATAGAGTTCTCAAAGATAGTGGAATCAAGGGTTATGGAGATAAGGCAGGAACAGAATACTGATTAGGAATGATCAGCCATGATCATAATGAATGGCAGTGCAGGCTCGAAGGGCTGAATGGCCTACTCCTGCACCTATTGTCTATTGTCTATCCGCTGGCTATTTGGGAATCTTGAACACTGTCCCAACATAGTGACCATCCCCTTCTTGTTTCTAACTTCTAACCATATGGCCTCATTTGATGACCCCTTAAGAGTATCCTTTCTAAACACTGTTGTCATCCCCTCCCTTATCAAAAGGACAACTCCCCCTCCTCACTTACTTGTCCTTCTGTCACGCCTATAGCTTCTGTATCCTGGAACACTGAGCTATCCGTCCTGCCCTTCCCTCAGCCATGTTTCTGTTATGGCTGTAATATCCCAGTCCCCAGAGCTAATCAATGCTCTGAGATTGTCTGACTTACCAGTCAGGCTTTGTGTGTTGAAATCAATGCACTTAAACCAGTAGTCTATTCCCTCGCTTGACTGTGCCCCTGGATATCCTGAATAGGAAACTTGTTCTCGATGGCTGATGCATTTTTCTCTGATTGGTCGATGGGCTCTCTCTTACTCAGAGTCCCTGCCAAACTAGTTTAAACGCTCCCCGGGTAAAACCAACAAATGTCCCCCAGGAATACTCTCCGACTTGAACAGGTCACCTCTATCCCAGAAGACATCTTAATGATCCAAACATTACTCCCTCCCCCAGCCCCTCAACCACACATCTATCTGGCCTATCTTTCTATTTCAGTCATCAACGGGGCAGGTGGCACTGGGAATAATCTGACGATCACTTCCGTTGAAGTCCTGCTTTTTAACTTCTGACCTAACTCCTGATAGGCATTTCACAGGACCCCATCCCATTGTCTACCATTATCATGTGGACCGATGTGCCCAATGATTTCTGGCTACTCATTCTCCCCTTCAGAATGTTCAGTAACAGAGACATCCTTGACCCTCGCACCCGGAAGGCAGCACACCACACTGGGATCTCTTCTGCAGCCAAAGAAACTCCAGTCTCTCCCCCTCACAACGGAGTCTCTTATCAGTATCACTATCAATAGAGAGGATCTGGTAAACATAGACTGCGAGGAGTATCTGCAGTTGGGTCTATATTTGGAAAGTGGGAGTATGTTAAAGTGATACAGTGAGAATTCAGGGCCAGTGTGTTGAAGGAATATTAAAGGAGGAAGTCCAGCGAATACTGATCAAATGATATCTTGAGTTTGATAAAGAAACTACAGTGCAATAAACACAGGTGAAGCCATTCAGAAGTATAGAGAGTGCAATGGGGTCATTGGAAGTGAGGGACAAACAATGGCCACAAAATATCTTTGACAAATACTATTAAGGAAAAGTCACAAGGTACTTTATCAGTACATTTAGAATAAAAGTACAACTGAGGAAAGAGTGAGGCCTGTTCGAAACCAAAGGGACAATCTATGCATGGAGCCAGAGGAAGCAGGTGAGGTCTTCAATGAATACTTCCAATCTGTATTCACACAGGAGAAAGGCATTGTAGCCGGGGATTTCTGTTGATATGGTAAGGTTCGAGAATATGTTAAGATCAAGAAGGAGGGGGTATTAAATATTTTCACAGGCATAAAGGTGGAGAAATCCCCAGTGCCCAATGAAATGTATCCCAGGCTGCTATGGGAGGTTTAGAGGAGATTGTTGCGGCTCTGGCGGACATATTCAATACTTTGCTGGCCACAGGTGAAGTGCTGAATGACTGGAGGATCGCTAATGTGGTTCCTTTGTTCAAGAAGGGCAGCAGGGATAGGCCAGGTAATTACAGAGCAGATAGTCTGACAGCAGGAGGATGGAAATTATTGGAGCAATTATGCGTTTAATCAACACTTGCAAAGTAAGGATCATCTCAACTCAATCATCAGGGATTTGGTACAGGAAGATACTGTTCGATAAATTCAGTGGACGTTTTTGAAATGGTGTCTAAAAATATTAAGGAGGCCAGTGCAGATGATGTGGTTGACATGGAGTTGAATAAGGCCTTTGATAAGATCCCAGATGGTAGGCTGGTCCAAAAGTAAAGAGCCATTGGGTTCCAAGGCAAGTTGGCAAATTGGATACACAATTGTTGGATAGACTTCTTCGTGTTTGAAATTCTTTCACCATTGGGTTTACCACAGGGATCTGTGCAGGAAACACTGCTGGTTATTCTGTGCATTAGCAACTCGGATGTGAAAGGAGAAGGTATTATTAGTCGGTTTGCAGATGACATGAAAGGTGAGGGTGTTGTCCACAGTGAGGGGAATGGTCTCAGTCTACAGTCCGATGTCGATCAGTTGATAATCTCAGCAGGGTTCAGGAGTGATCGAAGTGATGTAATAACCTGTGGAAGAAATGATAAGCGAAGGACAGACACAATGAATGGTAGGTCCTTACAGAGTACTGTGAAGCACAGGAAAATTGGTGGATATGTCCAAAGATCCCTGAAGGTGTCAGCACAGGGTGGGGAATGGACCTGTGAGTGGAATGGGGACCGACATCCTGGTGGGGCAAATTGCTGGAGCGGCTTGAGAGGATATAAACTAATCTGGCAGGATGTTAGACCTTAAACTGTCATAAAGCCAGGTAGAGGATTGAGGCTGGTACACAAGTCCAAGTGAGCAATTTCAACAAATAAGACAGGCAAGAACATAGCAGGGAATGGGGTTAAGAAAACTGATGATTAAACTAAGGAAGATTAACTCAGGCGATGGATGGAAATATGGGACTGGGAGATTATAGTTACTACAGAAATACCATTGAGGGACGGACAGGATTGTCAGCTCAATGTTTCAAGGTGGAGAGACCACAGGAAACATCGAAGGGGATGCAAGAGAAGGAAAGACGCGTGGGTGTGGGTTTTGATTACGAAACATCATAACAATACTTAGAGAGGATTTCCGTGTCGGATCGCCCACTGTTTTGGTGCAAATCTGAAATAAGAATGGATCATCACTTTGTTACGGGTGTACTGTCCCTGGATAGCCAGGGGCAGACTGAGGAACAAATATATCGAGAGATATCAAATTTAAATAATAATAATTAGGCTGTAATGTCGGAGGTTTTAAACTTTCTAAACCTTTCCACCACTATTCAACGTTAGGGAGGGAGGATTTTGGTAATTGTGTTCCAGAAAACTCGCAAACAGTATGTAAGTGGCCCAACTCGAAAAGGTGCAAAATCTAACCTCCCTTTGGGAAACAAGGTAGGGAAAGGAACTGAGATGTTAGTGGGAAAGCATTTTGCCACAGTGACTACAATTCTATTCGTTTGAAAATAGCGATGGAAAAGGACAAGCCTGGTCTACAAGTTCAAACTATAAAATGGGGTCAGACCAAACTTAATAATATTAGCCAGGAACTTTCAAAAGGTGATTGGGGAGTCTATTTGCAGAGAACGGGAAGTCTGGCGATGGAGAATATATTAGAAATGAGAAAAGTTGAGTGTTCAGTGTCAGTATATTCCTGTTAGTGTACAGGTCAATGCAGTCAGCATTTAGAAACACTATTTGACTGTTCAGGCTCCGGTCAAGAAAAGGGGGCACATGTCAGGTATATCTACGCGGATCAGGGAATCCCTGAGGAGTATAAGGGCTGGAGGAATATTCTTTGGGTCGATATCAGGGATGCAGAAAAGGTACATGAAATAAACTTGGCAGAGAAGGATAAGGGGAATCCAAAAGTGATTGGAAAAATATATTAAGAGTAAACGAGTAAGTCGCGACAAAATAGGTCCCACTAAAGATCAATGAGGCCATCGATGTGTGGAACTGCAGGATATGGCTAAGACACTAAACAAATATTTCTCTCCAGAACTTACTGTGGACTCAGGGAACAAGAGTAATACGTTAGACCAGAATTGGAGTACTTTGCAATTCCAGTCTCCCTGCTATAGGAATGATGTTGTGAGACATGAAAGGACTCAGAAAAGGTTTACAAGATATTGCCCGGGTTGTTTCTGAATAGGCTGGGATTACTGTCACTGGAGCATCGGAGACTGAGGGGTGACCTTAAAGAGATTTATTTCAACATGGGGGGCATGGATAGTGTAAACATTCAAGGTCTTTCCCCAGGGGTTGGGGGGTCCAAATCTAGAGGGCACAGGTTTAAGGTTAGAAGGGCAAGGTTTAAAAAGGGCCCAAAGGGACAGCTTTTTCATGCACATGGTGATGCGTGTATGGAATGAGCTGAGAGATAAAGTAATGGAGACTGATACAATTACAACATTTAAAAGGTATCTGGATGGGTATATGAATAGTAAGGGTGTAGAGGTATATGGGCCAAATGCTGGAAAAGAGAATGGATTTATTTAGATCTTCTGGTCAACCTGTACGAATTGGAGACGAAAGGGTCTGTTTCTATGCTGTACATCTCTATGACTTGAAAAGACTGCATGTTATAGAAGAGGTAGGGCTGTAGGTTTTAAAACACAAAGGTATGGAAAGCCCCAGGATCTGATTCAGTGTATCACAGGAAATTATGGAATGCTAGGAAAGAAACTGTGGAGCACCTAGCAAAGGTATTTGTACCATTGACAGCCATGTGTGATGGGTTGGAAGGCTGGAGGGTGGTATTGTTGACAGTGAAGGAGGTTTGCCAAGATTACAAAGGGAACTTGATGATATGGGTGAATGGGCTGAAAAACTGTAGATGGAATTCAATCGGAATAAATTCGAGATAATGCATTTGGTAAAACAAAAAAGGGTACAGCTTATACAATTAATGTTAGGACCTTGGTTAATGTTTAAGAGCAGAGGGACCTCTGGGTTCAGGTATATAATTCTTGAAGTTTGCTTCACAGGATGAATAAGACTGTGCTTGGCATGCCTGATGATTGCTTAGTCCATTGAGTGTAGGTTTTGGGATGTCATGTGGAGATTCTAAGAACATTGGTGAGGACACTTCTGCAATACTTTGTCCAGTTCTGTCGCCCAGTTATGGGGAGGATATTATTAAGCTTCAGGAAGTTCAGAAGAGATTTACCAGAATGTTGTTGGGTCTGGAAGACTTGAGTTCTGAAAAATGTCAGGAAATGCTGAGTCCTTTTTCACTGGAGCTGGAAATTGAGAGGTGACCTTATAGTAGTTTATGAAAAAGTTGAGATATATAAATCGAATTAATTGTAGGTGGCTTTTCCCCAGGATGGGAGAGTCTCAAGCGTAGCGACCACATCTTTAAGGTTAGAAGAGAGAGTTTAAAATAAAATGACGATGGGCAAATTGGTACACAGCGGGTGGTTTGAGTGTGGAATGCACTTCCTGAGGAAGGGGTGAATGTGGATACAATTACAACGTTTAAACGACATTTGGATAAGTACGTGAACAGGAAAGGTTTTGAGGGATGTGGGCCAGCAACAGGCAGCTGGGATGAGTTTAGTTTTAGATTATGTTTGGTATCAACTGAAGGGTCAGTTTCCATGCTGTATGGCTCTATGACAAGAATATGGTTTTATTCCAATATTTAAGAAAGGCTGCAATGGAAAGTCAGGGAACTAAAGACCAATTAGCCCAATGTCAATGGTGGGTAAGTTGTGAAAGTGATTCTGCCAGACAGGAGTCACATGCATTTGGAAAGGCAAGGATTGATGAAAGATAGTCAACACAGATTTGTGTGTACAAAGTCAGGTCTCACTACCTTGATTGCTTTTGTTGAAGTGATGACCATACATTGCCTACACTACCGTCAGCAGGGTCTTTGACAGGATTTAGCATGATATCCTGGTTTGTAAGGTTAGATCACATGGGAACGGGGGGAGCAAGTCAACTGGATACAAAATTCGCTTGACAGTAAGAGGCAAACGATGCCTTAAATTCTTCAAGCAATGCTACTCTATTATTCTGACTGTTATCTCCAATCTCTCTACACATCTGCTCCTCCAGTACCCGCTGGCTATTTGGGAGTCTATAATACAGTCACAACAGAGTGTTCACCCCTTCTTGTTTCTAACTACTAACCACGTGGCCTCATTTGATAACCCCGTAAGAGTATCCTGTCTAAGCACTGTTGTTACATCCTCCCTTATCAAAAGGACAACTCCCCCTCCTCACTTACTTGTCCTTCTGTCACGCCGTAGTTTTGTATCCTGGATTACTGAGCTGCCAATCCTGCCCTTCCCTCAGCCATTTTTCTTTTATGGCTATAATATCCCAGTCCCCAGAGCCAATCCATGCTCTGAGCTTGTCTGCCTTAGCAATCAGACCTCGTGCGTTGAAATAAATGAACTTTAAACCAGATGTCGTTTTCCTCGCTTGACTGTGCCCCTGGATATCCATCAGAGTAAACTTGCTCTTGATGGCCGAAGTATTTTCCCCTAACGTTTCGATGGTCCCTCTCTTATTCAGAGTCCCAACCTCCTTCCAAACTATTTTAAGCCTTCCACGGTAACACTAGCAAACGTCCCCCCAGTGATGCTGGTGCCCCTCTGGTTCAAGTCTAACCCATTCCCTTGTCCAGGTCACCTCTACCCCAGAAGAGCTCCCAATGATCAAAGAACTGAAAACCCTGCACCCTCCACCAGCTGCTCAGGCACACATCCAGTGGCCTATTCTGTGTCCATTCTCACTGGCACGTGGCACTGGGAATTATCTGTAGATCACTACCCTTGAGGTCCTGCTTTTTAACTTCGTTATTAACGCCCGATACTCATTTCACAGGCCCCATCGCGATGTCTACCTATGTCATGTGGACCGATGTCGACAATGACCGCTGGCTGTTCACCCTCCCCCTTCAGAATGATAAGTAACCGCTCAGAGACATACTTGACCCTGGTACCCGGGAGGCAGCACACCATCCTGTGGTTTCTTCTGCAGCCAAAGAATCTCCAGTCTATCCTCCTCGAAAATGAGTCTTCGATCAGTATCGCGATCATTCGAGAAGATCTGGCAAACACATACTGGGAGGACTATCTGCAGTTGGGTCTATATTTGGAAAGTGGGAGTCCGTTAAAGTGATACAGTGAAAATTCAGGGCCAGTGTGTTGAAGGAATAGTAAATGAAGCAAGCCCAGCGAATACTGATCAAGTGATATCTTGAGTTTTATAAAGAAAATACAGTGCAATAAACTCAGGTGAAGCCATTCAAAAGTATAGAGAGTGCAAGGGAGTCCTTAGAAGTGAGGGATAAACAATGGCCATAAAATATCCTTGTCAAATACTATTAAGGAAAAGTCACAAGGTACTTTATCAGCACATTAGAATAAAAGGCAACTGAGGAAAGAGTGAGGCCTATTAGAAACCAAAGGGACAATCTATGCATGGAGCTAGAGGAATTAGATGAGGTCTTCAATGAATACTTCCCATCTGTATTTACACAGGGGAAAGTCATTGTAGCCGGGGATTTCAATTGGAATTGTGAAGTCCTCGAACATGTTAAGATCAATAAGGAAGAGGTATTAAATATTTTCACAGGCATAGAGTTGGAGATAATCCACAGTGCCCAATGAAATGTATCCCAGGCTGCTATGGGAGGTGAAGGAGGAGATTGCTGCGGCTCTGGCGGATATATTTAATACTTTGCTGGCCACAGGTGAAGTGCGGAATGACTGGACGATCGCTAATGTGGTTCCTTTGTTCAAGAAGGGCAGCAGGGATAGGCCAGGTAATTACAGAGCAGATAGTCTGACAGCAGGAGGAGGGAAATTATTGGAACAATTATGCGTTTAATCAACACTTGCAAAGTAAGGATCATCTCAACTCAATCATCAGGGATTTGGTACAGGAAGATACTGTCCGATAAATTCAGTGGACGTTTTTGAAATGGTGTCTAAAAATATTAAGGAGGCCAGTGCAGATGATGTGGCTTACATGTAGTTGAATAAGGCCTTTGACAGGATCCCAGATTGTAGGCTGGTCCAAAAGTAAAGAGCCATGGGTTCCAAGGCAAGTTGGCAAATTGGATACACAATTGTTGGATAGACTTCTTCGTGTTTGAAATTCTTTCACCATTGGGTTTACCACAGGGATCTGTGCAGGAACCACGGCTGGTTATACTGTGCATTAGCAACTCGGATGTGAAAGGAGAAGGTATTATTAGTCGGTTTGCAAAAGACATGAAAGGTGAGGGTGATGTCCAAAGTGAGGCGGATGGTCTCAGTCAACAGTCCGATGTCGATCAGATGATAATCTCAGCAGGGTTCAGGAGTGATCGAAGTGAGGTAATACCCTGTGGGAGGAATGATAAGCGAAGGACAGACACAATGGTAGGTCCTTACAGAGTACTGAGAAGCACAGGGAACTTGGTGGATATGTCCAAAGGTCCCTGAAGGTGTCAGCACAGGGTGGGGAATGGACCTGTGAGTGGAATGGGGACCGACATCCTGGTGGGGCAAATTGCTGGAGCGGTTTGAGAGGATATGAACTAATCGTGCAGGATGTTAGATCTTAAACTGTCATAAAGCCAGGTAGAAGTTTGAGGCTGGTACACAAGTCCAAGTGAGCAATTTCAACAGACAAGACAGGCAAGAACATAGCAGGGAATGTGGTAAAAAAAACTGATGATTAAACTAAGGAAGGTGAACTCAGGGGATGGATGGGAATATGGGACTGGGAGATTATATTTATTACAGAAATACCGGTGAGGTAGGGACAGCATTGTCAGCTCAATGTTTCAAGGTACAGAGACCAGAGGAAGCATCGAAGGGGAGGCAAGAGAAGGAAAGACGCGTGGGTGTGGGTTTTGATTACATGAAACATTCCAGCAATATTAGAGAGGATATACGTGTCGGATCGCCCAATGTTTTGGTGGAAATCTGAAATAAGAATGGATCATTACTTTGTTACGGGTGTACTGACCCTGGATAGCCCGTGGCAGACTGAGGAACAAATATGACGAGAGATCTCAAATTTAAATAATATTAATTAGGCTGTAATGTGTAGGGGGTTTAAACTTTCTAAACCTAGATTGGCTCTAGCACTATTCAACGTTAGGGAGGGAGGAATTTTGTAATTGTGTTCCAGAAAACTCCCAAACAGTATGAAAGTGGCCCAACTCGAAAAGGTGCAAAATCTAAATTTGCCTTGGGAATCAAGGTAGGGAAAGGAACTGAGATGTTAGTGGGAAAGCATTTTGCCACAGTGACTACAATTCTATTCGTTTGAAAATAGCGAAGGAAAAGGACAAGCCTGGTCTACAAGTTCAAACTATAAAATGGGGTCAGACCAAACTTAATAGTATTAGCCAGGAACTTTCAAAAGGTGATTGGGGAGTCTATTTGCAGAGAACGGGAAGTCTGGCGATGGAGAATATATTAGAAATGAGAAAGGTTGAGTGTTCAGTGCCAGCATATTCCTGTTAGTGTACAGGTCAATGCAGTCAGCATTTAGAAACACTATTGACTGTTCAGGCTCCGGTCAAGAAAAGGGGGCACATGTCAGGTATAGCTTCGTGGATCAAGGAACTCCCTGAGGAGTATAGGGGCAGTAGGAATATACTTTGGGTAGATATCAGGAATGCAGAAATGGTACATGAAATAGACTCGGCAGAGAAGGATAAGGGGAACCCAAAAGTGATTGTAAAAATATATATTAAGAATAAATGAGTAAGTCGGGACAAAATAGGTCCCACTAAAGATCAATGAGGCCATCGATGTGTGGAACGGAAGGATATGGCTAAGATCCTAAACATTGTTTTCGCTCCAGAACTTACTGTGGACTTAGGGAACAAGAGTAATACGTTAGACTATAATTGGAGTACTCTGTAATTCCAGTCTCCCCGCTATAGGAATGATGTTGTGAGACTTGAAAGAGCTCAGAAAAGGTTTACAAGATATTGCCCGGGTTGTTTCTGAATAAGCTGGGGTTACTGTCACTGGCGCATCGGAGACTGAGGGGTGACCTTAAAGAGATTTATTTCAACATGGGGGGCATGGATAGTGTAAACATTCAAGGTCTTTCCCCAGGGGTTGGGGGGTCCAAATCTAGAGGGCACAGGTTTAAGATTAGAAGGGCAAGGTTTAAAAAGGGCCCGAAGGGACAGCTTTTTCATGCACATTGTGATGCATGTATGGAATGAGCTGAGAGATAAAATAATGGAGACTGATACAATTACAACATTTAGAAGGTATCTGGATGGGTATATGAATAGTAAGGGTGTAGAAGTATATGGGCCAAATGCTGGAAAAGAGAATGGATTTACTTACATCTTCTGTTTAGCCTGGACGAATTGGAGACCAAAGGGTCTGTTTCTAAGCTATACATCTCTATGACTTGAAAAGACTGCATGTTATAGAAGAGGTAGGGCTGTAGGTTTTAAAACACAAAGGTATGGAAAGCCCCAGGATCTGATTAAATGTATCACAGGACATTGTGGAATGCTAGGGAAGAAACTGTGGAGCACCTAGCGAAGTTATTTGTACCATTGACAGCCATGTGTGATGGGTTGGAAGGCTGGAGGGTGGTATTGTTGACAGTGAAGGAGGTTTGCCAAGATTTCAAAGCGATCTTGATGATATGGGTGAATGGGCTGAAAAACTGTAGATGGAATTCATTCTGAATAAATTCGAGGTAATGCATTTGGTAAAACAAAAAAGGGTACAGCTTATACAATTAATGTTAGGACCTTGGTTAATGTTTTAGAGCAGAGGGACATCTGGGTTCAGGTATATAATTCTTGAAGTTTGCTTCACAGGATGAATAAGACAGTGCTTGGCATGCCTGATGATTGCTTAGTCCATTTTGTGTAGGTTTTGGGATGTCATGTGGAGATTCTAAGAACATTAGTGAGGCCACTTCTGCAATACTCTGTCCAGTTCTGGTCGCCCAGTTATGGGTAGGATGTCATTAAGCTTCAGGAAGTTTACAAGAGATTTAAAGGATGTTGTTGGGTCAGGAAGACTTGAGTTCTGAAAAATGTCTAGATACGCTGAGTCCTTTTGCACTGGAGCTGGAAATTGAGAGGTGACCATATAGAAGTTTATGAAAAAGGTGAGATATATAGATCGATGTAATGGTAGGTGCCTTTTCGCCAGGACGGGGGAGTCTCAAGAGTAGGGACCACATCTTTAAGGTTAGAAGAGAGAGTTTAAAAAAAATGACGAGAGACAAATTGTTACACAGAGGGTGGTTTGAGTGTGGAATTCAATTCCTCACGAAGGGGTGGATGTGGATACAATAACAACGTTTAAACAACATTTGGATAAGTACGTGAACAGGAAAGGTTTGGAGGGATATGGGCCAGCAACAGGCAGCTGGGATGAGTTTAGTTTTAGATTATGTTTGGTATCAACTGAAGGGTCAGTTTCCATGCTGTATGGCTCTATGACAAGAATATGGTTTTATTCCAATATTTAAGAAAGGCTGCAATGGAAAGTCAGGGAACTAAAGACCAATTAGCCCAATGTCAATGGTGGGTAAGTTGTGAAAGTGATTCTGCCAGACAGGAGTCACATGCATTTAGAAAGGTAAGGATTGATGAAAGATAGTCAGCACAGATTTGTGTGTACAAAGTCAGGTCTCACTACCTTGATTGCTTTAGCCTTTGACAGGATTTAGCATGATATCCTGGTTCTTCAGGTTAGATCACATGGGAACGGGGGGAGCAAGTCAACTGGATACAAAATTGTTTTGACAGTAGGAGGCAGTGGGTGCCTTAAAATCTTCAACCAATACTACTCTATTATTCTGACTGTTATCTCCAATCTCTCTACACATCTGCTCCTCCAGTACCCGCTGGCTATTTGGGGGTCTATAATACAGTCACAACAGAGTGTCCACCCCTTCTTGTTTCTAACTACTAACCATGTGGCCTCATTTGATAACCCCGTAAGAGTATCTGTCTAAACACTGTTGTTACATCCTCCCTTATCAAAAGGACAACTCCCCCTCCTCACTTACTTGTCCTTCTGTCATGCCTGTAGCTTCTGTATCCTGGAATATTGAGCTGCCAATCCTGCCCTTTCCTCAGCCATTTTTCTTTTATGGCTATAATATCCCAGTCCCCAGAGCCAAGCCATGCTCTGAGCTTGTCTGCCTTAGCAATCAGAACTCGTGCGTTGAAATAAATGAATTTTAAAGCAGGTGTCGTTTCCCTCGCTTGACTGTGCCCCTGGATATCCATCAGAGTAAACTTGCTCTTGATGGCCGAAGTATTTTCCCCTAACGTTTCGATGGTCCCTCTCTTATTCAGAGTCCCAACCTCCGGCCAAACTAGTTTAAGCCTTCCAAGGTAACACTAGCAAATGTTCCCCGAGTGAAACTGGGCTCCCTTGTCCAGGTCACCTCTACCCCAGAAGAGCTCCCAATGATCAAAGAACTGAAAACCCTGCACCCTCCACCAGCTGCTCAGGCACACATCCAGTGGCCTATTCTGTGTCCATTCTCACTGGCACGTGGCACTGGGAGTTATCTGTAGATCACTACCCTTGAGGTCCTGCTTTTTAACTTCTTAACTAACGCGTGATACTCATTTCACAGGCCCCATCGCGTTGTCTACCTATGTCATCTGGACCGATGTGGACAATGATCGCTGGCTGTTCACCCTCCCCCTTCAGAATGTTCAGTAACCGCTCAGAGACATCCTTGACCCTGGTACCCGGGAGGCAGCACACCATCCTGTGGTCTCTTCTGCAGCCAAAGAATCTCCAGTCTGTGCTCCTTGAAAATGAGTCTTCGATCAGTATCACGATCATTAGAGCGGATCTGGCAAACATATACTGGGAGGACTATCCGCAGGTGGGTCTATATTTGGAAAGTGGGAGTATGTTAAAGTGATACAGTGAAAATTCAGGGCCAGTGAATTCCTGACGTGGGAATAGTAAAGACAGCAAGTCCAGCAAATACTGATCAAGTGATATCGTGAGTTTGATAAAGAAATTACAGTGCAATAAACTCAGGTGAAGCCATTCACAAGGATAGAGAGTGCAAGGGGATCCATAGAAATGAGGGACACACAATGGCCATGAAATATGCTTGTCAGATACTATTAAGGAAAAGTCACAAAGTACTTTATCAGTATAGTTAGAATAAGAGGGCAACTGAGGAATGTGTGAGGCCTGTTAGAAACCAAATGGATAATCTGTGCATGGAGTCGGAGTAAGTAGGTGAGGTTTACAATGAATACTTCCCATCTGTATTTACACAGGAGAAATACATTGTATCCGGAGATTTCACTTGGGAGGATAATGTTCACGAACATATTAAGATCAATACCGAGATGAAATTAAATATTTTCACAGGCCTAAAAGATGGAGAACTCCTCAGTGCCCAGATGAAATACACCCCAGGCTGCTATGGGAGGTAAGGGAGGAGATTGCTTGGGCCCTGCTGGATATATTTAATACTTTGCTGGCCATAGGTGAAGTGCCGAATGACTAGATGATAGCTAATGTGGTTCCTTTGTTCAAGAAGGGCAGCAGGGATAGGTCAGGTAATTACATAGCAGATAGTCTGACAGCAGGGGGAGGGAAATTGGGAACAATTCTGAAGGGAAGGCAGGGATCGATTAGTGATAGTCAGCATGGATTTGGAAGAGGAAGATCCTGACTGGTGAAATCAGCTGAGTTTTCTTTGAAATTACGATTGAAGATATTGGTGAGACCAGTGCAGATATTGTGTGTTACATGGAGTTCAGTAAGGGCTCTGACGAGGTCTCACATGGAAGGCTGGCCCAATAGGGAATAGCCCGTGGCATCAAAGGTAAGTTGGCAAATTGGATCCGAAATTGTTGGAGGGTTGGTTTTGGGATTGAAAGCCTTTGCTCAGTGGGTGTACCACAGCGATCTGTGCAGGAGCTATTTCTGTTCCTTATGGGCATGAATCACTTGGACTTGAAAGCAGAAGGTATCATTAGTAGGTTTGCAAATGACATGAAAGAAGAGGTGCTGTCCACAGTCAGGGGGATGGTCTCATGCTAGAGTCTGAAAGTTGAGGCTGGAACAGAATTTCAAGAGAGTAATTTCAATCGATAAGGCAGGCATGAGCACAGCAGGCAATGATGGAAAACTGATCAATTATACTACTTTCTTTCAACATAACAGGCCTAAAAGGTAAGGCAGATGGACGGGAACATGGGACTGATACACCATAGGTATGAAAGAAACACAGCTGAGGGAGGGACAGGACTGACAGCTCAATGTTCAAAGGTACAGATTCTACAGGATGAAGGAAACAGGAAGTGAGACAGGAGGGGGAGTGGAATTTTTGATCAGTGATGCATCACTGCAGCACTTAGAGAGGATATTCCTGGGGATCACGCAGTGATACTGTAATGGTGGAAATAACAATTGAGAATGGGTCATCACGTTGATATGACTGCACTACAGGCCCTCAACAGTCAGCAGGAAATTGAGCAGAAAATATGTCGGGAGATCGTAGATATCTGTAAGAAGGATAGGGTTGTAATGGTCGGGGATATTAACTTTCTAAACATACACTGGGACTGCGAGTCTATGCACAACATGGGTGGGAGGGATTTGTTAGGCATGTCCAAGAAAACTGTCCCAATCAGAATGTAAATGGTCGGACAGCAGGAACGGGTAAAACCTGAACTCCGATTGGGAAACAATAGAGGAAAAGGGACTGAGGTGTTCGTGGGGCAACACTTTGGCAAATTCACAACAATCGTATTATTTGAAAACAGCGATGGAAAAGGACATGGCTGGTCCACAAGTTAATGATCAAAACTGGCCTTGCCTGAATCCAGAAGGTATGAGGCAACAGCTTTTAACAGTTGATTGTGGAGGCTATTTGCACGTAAAGGGACGTCAGGCAGGTAGGAAGCTTTCAAAGGAGAGATAAAATGAGAGTTCAAAGCCAGCATATTTATGTTAGTGTGAAGGACAATGCTGACACATGTAGGAACCACTGGATGACTGGAGGTATTGAAGTTCTGGTCAAGAGAAAGGAGGCACATGTCACATATAGCCAGCTGGATTAAAGGAATCCCTCCAAGAACATTGTGGGTGGAGTAATACACTTAAGTGGGAAATCAGGTGGGAACACAGGGGACCACGGAAAGCTCTGGTAGATCAGGCAAAGGGAAACACAAGTATATTAACAGCATATAATTAAATACGGGCGGAATATGGTTCGTTAAAGATCAATTGGGCCAACCAAGTGTGGAACCAGAGGAGGTGGCTGAGATCCTAAACTAAAATTTCATGTTTCAACTTATTATGGAGAAAGACTGGGCAACTCAGGGAAACAAACATTGTTGTCGTCAAAAGACTCCACATAACAGAACAGGAGGTACTGGAGGTTTTAAAATAAATAAAAGGTAGACAAATCCCTGGGAACTAATCAAGGATATCCCAGGATATTGTGGAAAGATCAAGAAGAAATTGTGGGGTCCCATAAATAGATTTTTCTATCACTGACAACGACGATGGCTAATGTTGTTCAAGTGTTTAGGAATGGCTGCGAGGGAAAGCCAGGGACATCAACACCAATTAGCTTAATGTCAGTGATGCATGTGTTGTTGAAAGCGATTTTGCAGGACAGGAGTTACATGCATTTGCAAAGGCAAGGATTAATTAGGGATAATCAGCACACATTTGGAATACTGCATAGAATTCTGATCATTCTGATTTAGGAAGCATTTCCTGAAACTGAAAATGGAGCAAAGATTGACGAAGATGTTCCTGATACTGGAGGGTTTGACAGAAACAGAGAGGGTGGTTAAGCTGGAAAACAACATGGCAGGATGAGATAGATTTGTCAGGCAATGTTAAGAAGAATGCAAAGAACTTTCCACAGCACACAAGGAAAAAAAACAACTGGACAGACACTAGGGCTCCTCAAAGATCAGCGAGGCCATCCAAGTGTGGAACCACAGGAGATGGGGGAGAGCCTAAATGAATATTTCATGTCAGAACGTATTATGGACAAAGACAAGGAAACAAGGGAAGGAAACATTGATGTCTTGTAAAGAGTCCCTATTACAGAAGAGGTGGTGCTGGAGGTCTTAAAACACAAATATTAAGAAAACCCCAGGTCCTGAACAAGTGTATCCAAGAACATTGTGGCAAAGTAGTGGCAGGGACACGAGCAGAAATATTTAAATCATTGGGCGTAGGTGGCTGATGGGTGACTTTACAAAGGCTTATAAAACCATGAGGGATACAGGTAAGTTGATTAACCCACATCTTTACCCCAGGGCAGTGGAGTCCATAACTAAATGGGATTGAATTGCAGAAGGGGGAGATGTTCGCAATTCTGCAAAGTGTGAAAGTCGCCTGGGCCGGATGGGATTTATCCTTGGATTCTCTGGGAAGCCTGGAAGGAGATTGCCGAGCCTTTGGCTTTGATATTTATGCCGTCATTGTCTAGAGATTGCACCAGAAGGCTGGAGGATTGCAAATGCTGTTCCCTTATCCAAGAAGGGGAGTAGAGTAAACCCTGCTAATTATAGAACTGTGAGCCTTACTTCAATTCTGGGTAAAGCGTTGGAAAGGCTTGTTAGAGATAGGATTTATAATCATCTGGAGATGAATAAGTTGATTAGGGATAGCCAACACGGTTTTGTGAAGGGCAGGCCGTGCCTCACAAACCTTATTTGGTTCTTTAAGAAGGAGGATGAGGGTAAAGCAGTTGACGTGGTGTATTTGGATTACAGTAAGGCGTGTGTTAAGGTTCCCCACACTAGGCAATTGCATACAAAACAGAGGCATGGGATTGAGGGTGATTTAGCAGTTTGGATCAGAAATTAACTCGCTGAACGAAGAGAGAGAGCAGTGTTTCATGGAAAAAAACTCATCCTGGAGTTTAGTTAATAGTTGGTTACACCAGAATCTGTTTTGGGTATAATGATGCTTGTCTTTTATACAAATGACCTGGATGAGGGCATTGAATGATGGGTTAGTAAGTTTTCGGATGACACTAAGGTCGGTAAAGTTGTGGAGAAGGACGCTGTCGGTGACAGAGAGGCATAGATCAGCAGCAAATCTGGACCGAGAGTTCACAAATGGATTTTAATGTGGAAAAGTGTGATGTCATTCATTTTGGAAGGAGTAACAGGAACACAGAGTACTAGACGAGTGGTAAGATTCTTGGTAGAGTAGATGAACAGAGAGATCTCTGTGTCCATGTACATAGATCGTTGAAAGTTGCCACCCAGGCTGATAGGGTTGTTAAAAAGGCATTCAGTTTATGAGCTTTTACTGGTAGAGGGATTGAGTTTCGGAACCATGAGATCATGCTGCAGCTGGACAAAACTCTGGTGCGGCATCATTTGGAGCGTTGGGTACAGTTTAGGTCACCACATTACAGCAAAGATGTGTGAGCTTTGCAAAGGGTTCAGAGAAGATTTACTAGGATGTCATCTGGTACGGAAGGAGTGTCTTATGAGAAAGGCTGAGGAACCTGAAGCTGTGTTCGTTCAAGAGATAATGTTTTCAGGCCTACTAACTGAGACAAATAAGATAATCAGAGAGTTAGATAGGTTGGACAATGAGAACGTTTCCCTCGGATGGCGATGCCTAACACGAGAGGAGATAGTTTTAAATTGATGGGTGATAGATATAGGACAGATGCCAGAGGTAGTTTCTTCACTCAGAGTCGTAGGGGCGTGGAACTCACTGCCTGCAACAGCAGTGGACTCGCCAACTTTAAGGGCATTTGAATGGTCATTGGACAGAATTGGAATAGTGTTGATTAGATGGGTTTCAGATTGGTTCCACAGGTTGGCGCATCATCGAGGACGGAAGGGCCATTACTGCACTGTCATGTTCTATGTTCTAGAGGGCATAAGTATGAGGGGAGAGAGGAAAGACATAAAAGCGATTGGAGGATAATATATTTCACACAGAGAATCGTGCGGGTATGGAATGAGCTTCCAGCAGAAATGGTAGAGAAAAGCACAATGACAACATGTAAAAGACATTTGAACAAGTAGATGGAGAGGAGAAGGTTTGAAGGGATTTGGGTCAAATGCAGGAAACGTTCAGAGACTATGGTCAGCATTGACTAGTTGGATCAAAGGAAGCATTTCTGTGCTGCATGACTCTGTCTCAAGTTATTGGAGGAGGAGACTACTGAGATAAGGCATGTTGCCGACATTGAAGCAAGTTACAGACATAGGGATGGCAGTCTTGAAAGCAGTAAATTTCAATTATGTGGAGGGACTATAAGAAAGGGAGGAGGTTACAGAGATAAGACTTGTTATAGGAATTAAATATTATTTAAGAAACTGGTCCACAAGACATGCCATAGATACAGTGTTGCAGAGTAATAAGTGTTAGTACTTGGTAGTAAGTCTGTACTCTGCTCCCCCTCCAGAACTGTACCTATGTCAGGTCTTGTTAGCCGATTTCTGGAGCCATCTTATTGTTCTCTGCTCTGTGCACTGCGAATGGTCTTACCTCGCTGCAGGATTTATTGAAGGCACCAGCTCTACCTGCTCTTTGTCTCTCTGGTTGACCAACCATCTTCAATGTGGTGATGGAAAAGACACCCAGCAGCTGGGAAATCTATTGAGTCAAGACCTTCTGAATACCTACAGGAGACAGAGAGATAGACAGAATGGGAAATTAGACTGATGCAGTGAGGGTTACACATGGAGAATGATCCTGAGTATCACAGAGATCTGGAAAATTCCAGTTTCCATTCCTGTTCCTTGCTGCCTTGTCTCACCGGGGTGGAGAATTTTGTTATATCGGAACCTGGAATAGCTGCAAGTGTGTGTGAGAGAGAGAGAGAAAGAGAGAGAGAGAGAAAGAGAGAGACTGACAGAGGCAGAAATTAGAACGACACAGTGAGGGATAACACATGGAGAGATACTGAGTGATATCATCAGAGTGCCGGAAGATGTCAGGGTCACACAATTGGGTCGGAAGAACGGGTTTAATTTCATGATGCCCTGGTATCAGTGTTCAGGGATGAGCAACGAGTGATCAGGCAAAGTGATTGCCTAGTGGTATTATTGCTAGAGAATGTATCCAAAGCCTCAGCTAATGTTCAGGGGAGGCAAGTTTGAATCACATCATCAGAAATGGAGACATTTGAAACCAACAATTTTAAAAATAGTAATGAACAATCCACAAATAATTATGAAACCATTGCTGATGTAAAGAAAATCCAAACACTTGTCCTTTCGAGAAGGACATCTGCCCATGCTCACGTGGTCTGTGAGACACCCCCACAGCAAAGTGTTTGCCTCTCAATGACACTCTGAAATGACCGAGCAAGCTACTCAGTTCAAACGCAGCTAGGGGTTGGCAAGAAAGGCTGGTCAGCCAGAGACACACACATCCCATACCTGACTTAAAAATAATCCATTAGGATGGTCCCACTGGACCCATGCTGGGACCAGTGTCCTGGCCAATCATGTTGGCAGGTTTATGGACAGGGCTATAAACTGTCATAGAGGATACAGGGACAGGGTTCAGGTGAAAGGACCTTTCCAAATCCCAACAGAAAACATGAAGCATCGGAACACCATGTGGATGTGGCTGAAGACAAGCCGAAAGGAACAGGATGGGACAGACTTTAACTAAAAATGTACATCAGTGAATAGGGTTGTGACAGGACATTGTGGGAAAGCTTAAATTATGCATTTTTTTTAAGAATTGACAAAGTTTCTACCCTTGCATCATTTATGAATATATAAAATCCCTTTGGATTCTTCTTAACCCTATTTGCCAAAACTATCCCCTGTTTCCTTTTCGCTCTTAAGTATACTCTTACTGACTTTATACTCGAAGGATTCACTGGATTTCTCCTATACGTTCTCCTATATGTTCATTTTCCTAACCAAAACATCAATTTCACTAGCAATCTAACATTTCATGGACCGATAAGCCTTTCTTTCACCCATACAGGAATACTGTATACTGTCTCTGGACTCTCGTTATCTCAGTTTTGAAGGCTTCACATTTTGAAATGATAAAGGTTTCATTTTCTCAAAATCAAAACTCTCTAATTCCTGCACCTTTTGAAATTGCCATTGAAATATAACGAAAAGAAATCATTCCAATCGAAGGCTTTGTTGAGCTGAGCTCTGGTCAGTCATGCAGATCTGGAGGGCACATGAGCAGCACCAGGTCAGTGTCAGGCACACAGACAGAATGGGCAAATAGATTCACATCTGAATTCACATCTCCCAACCTGGGAACCTGAAGCTGTGTTCAGCCATTCTGATAAGCATTTCCAAAATTAGGTCTTGAAGATTGGACAATGGTCCAATCAAAAATAAAATCCATAATTCAAACTGGAACATCCTTCAGTTTCCACAACACATTTTAACTTGGTCCCATCCTGTATGTTCTATAAATCCTGCTAACTCTAACCTCCTGCAGTATCAACGTCCCTTCCTACATTTGCACCACCCTCCAGGTTCGGCCGGCATTCCTACCTCCGTAACATGTCTTGGACTCTACAACTGTTCCTTCCTCTGCAAAGTTCCCCAGAAGGGCACTGGAGGATGGTGGAGGTTAAGTGGACAGGGAGGGATACCTGGACAGGAGGGTAATGCAGATATTAGGAATATTGGAGTGGCAAAAGGAGGCTTCAGGAATGTTGAGTGTTGATGCTAATGAAGGAGATAACAAAGCGAAGGGGGATTGTAGGGACGTGAAGAAATTTCACAGTTCTGGAGTATTGTAGGCACTGGAGGAAGTGACCAAGATTACGAGTGTCTAAGATTGGAAGGATTTCACAGAAAACCTTCACAAGGTTAAAAGCAGAATTCTTGGTGAGTGTCGAGGAACAGCGGGATGTTGGGCTTCAATCCATAGATACCTCAAAGTTGTCAACCAAGTTGATAGGTGTTTTGAGAAGGTGTATGCTGCGTTGGCTTTCATTAGCAGGGAGATTGAGTTTAAGAGTCATAAAGTTATGCTGCAGCTGTATCGACACCTGGTTAGACCACACTTGAAATTTCATGTTCAGTTCTGGTTGCCTTATCATCGTAAAAATGTGGAAGCTTCAGAGAGGGTGCAGAGGAGATTTATCAGGATGCTGCCTAGACTGGAGAGCAGATCTTATGAAGAAAGGCTTCGGGAGCTCGGGCTTTTCTCATTTAGGATGATAAGTTATTTGATAGAGGTGCACAAGATGATGCGATTCTGAGATACAGTGGATAGCTGGAGAATTATCCCATTGTGAAGATGGCTATCAGAAGGAGGCATAATTTAAAGGTGATTGGAGGAAGGTTCAGGGTCGTTGTCAGAGGTAGATTCGTTACATAGAGAGTGGTGGGAGCGTGGAATGCACTGCCAACGGTGGTAGTAGAGTCAGTTACATTAAGAATATTTAATTAACTCTTCTATAGACACATAGATGATAGTAAAATGTAGGGTCTGTAGATTATAGTTTAATCACAGAGTAGGATAAAAGGTCGGCACATCATTGAGGGCCGAAGGGCTTGTAGTGTGCTGTACTGTTCTATGTTCTGTGTTCTATATAGGAAGAGTTACAATGGCACGCAGATGTTTCAGAAAGCTTGAGAGGATTAGATCTGGAGGAAGAGACACAAATAGGACGGGTTGCTAGGAATGTCAGAGGTAACAGAGACAGCAATGGTCAGGAGCAGACGATGCAGGCTACGAGGGTTCTGGGGATTGGACGTGATTTCACCAGGAAGGCGGAACGTAGAACCAAGGGAGGCCACGGAAATGTGGAGAGCGGTAGGGCCTACAGGTGTTCATGGAGATTTGGGAGTTGGGAGGGAAGGAGCAGTTTACAGGCATAAGGATTTCGGAAGGATGGAGTCATTTACACAGACAAGGAGTGCTTTAGGAGCAGATCACAGAGATAAAGTGGGTTGTACATATTGAAAGAACAAACAGAAATATACAGAGTAGTCAGACCGAAAATATTAATAGATATAGGCAAGCTAAGGTTCTGGAATTTATTTGGATATGGAGGGTGTGGATTCTGACAGATTTTCTGAGAGATAAGAACAGCAATTTTGGCTGGAGACAGTTTCACAGAAAAAAAAGGGAAATTAGTAAGCTCCTGCAGTTTGGTCAAGGGAAGGGTTGTAGGGGAGGGTGAAATTTACACAGATTGGGATGTCAGAGCTGGAGGAGATTATGGACATGAGTAAATGGATGGAGAGACTGGAGAAGCTTACATTGACAGTGTGGGTACTAGCGACAGGAGGATGTTACACAGACGTGGAACTTGTAGGGACTTGTTGGATCGGGACAAACACAGGCATTGGAGTGAGTTCGACAGATCGGAATTGCGGCAGTGACCTGAGAGGATTGTAGGGTCTCCAAAGATTGATCGTGTCTTTCGGACTGGAAGAGGTTATGGAGGTATAGAAACCTTAAAGCCAATGTATGCCATCTTCTTTTTCCTGAGTAGAACCTCAATGTCCCACATGAGCCAGGGATCCCTTAACCTGCCAACTTTTCCCTTCACCTTAACAGGGACATACTGATCCTGGATTCTTGAGATCACACTTTTCAAAGTCACCCGTTTGCCAGTCGTTCCTTTTTATTCAAACAGACTCACCTAATCGAAGGTAGTCATGATATGGAGATGTCGGTGTTGGACTGGGATGGGCAAAGTTAAAACTCACACAATACCACGTCCAGCAGGTTTGTTTGGAAGTGCTAGTTTTCGGAGCGTTGCTTCTTCATCGGTGGTTGTGGAGCATAGTCATAGGGCACACAATTTATAGCAACAGGATTGCCGTGTCATGGAATGTAATATTAAACACATTTAGATTAAGTCTTTCATCTTTTGGAATGATCAATAGCGCTTCCAAATCTATTTGGACAATAAACTGGTGTGTGATTTTTAGCTTCACCCAATCGACCTCTGCTAGATCCTGCCTAATGGCCCCAAAACTGGCCCTGCTCCAGTTTAGCACCTTAATCTCTGGACCTGTTCGACGTTTTTCCATAACTATGGGAATTTTCAGACAGTTGTGGTCATTAGACGCAAATTCCTCTCCGACTGAGATTCGGTCACTTTCCAGACTTCGGTTTCCTGGGCATATTTGAAAAATTTCACTCCGTACGGCCCTTTTAGTCTCTGGGTTTCCCAGTCAATCCAGGGGAAATTAAAATCTCTAAACAATACTACTCTATTATTCCTTCTGTTCTCGCCAAACTCTCAACACATCTGCTCCTCTCGTACCTGCTGACTGTTTGAGGATCATAACACAATCCCAACAGTTTGAACATCCCGTTTTTGTTTATGACTTCCAAACATGTGGCCTCATTTGTTGACCCGTTAAGAGTATCCTCTCTAAACACTGTTGTTATGTCCTCCCTTATCAAAAGGGCAGCTTCCCCTCCTCACTTAAATGTCCTTCTGTCACGCCTGTAGCTTCTGTATCCTAGAATACTGAGCTGCCAGTCCTGCCCTTCTCTCAGCAATGTTTCTGTTATGGCTATAATATCCCAGTCCCCAGGGCCATTCCATGCAATGAGCTCGTCTGCCTTACCAGTCAGGTCTCGTGTGTTGAAATAAATGCTCGTTAAACCAGAAATCTTTTCGCTTCCTTTACTGTACCTCTAGATATCCTGAATAGGAAACTTAGCCTTGGTGGCTGAATGGTCAATCTTCCCTCTACTATTCAGAGTCCCAAACTCCTGACAAACTTGTTTAGACCCTTCCGGGGTAACACTAGTAAATCTCCCTCTAGTTCAAGTCCAACCCATCCATCTTTTACAGGTCACCTGTACCCCAGAAGAGATCCCAATGATCCAAGAACTGAAAAACCTGTCCCATCCACCTGCTCCTCAGCCACACATCCATCTGGCCTAACTTTCTATGAGTATCCCCACTCGCACGTGGCACGTGGCACGTCGCACGCGTAATCCAGAGATCATTATCCTTGAGGTCCTGCTTTTTAAATTCTTACTGAATTCCCTGTACTAATTTCACAGGACACCATTCCTTTGTCTATCTTGGTCCATCGTACAAATGTGCACAATAGCCTTTGGGTGTTCTCCCTCTCCCTTCCGAATGTTCTGCAACTGTTCAGAGACATCATTTACCCTAGCACACAGAAGGCAGCACACCATCCTTGGGTCTCTTCTGCAGCCAAACAATCTCCTGTCAGTCTCCCTCACAACTAAGCCTCCCATCAGTTTCACGATCATTGGACAAGATGTGGCAAATATGGGCTGGGAAGAACCATTTAGGTTTGGGTCCATTTTTATCAAATGGGAGCATTTTAAAGCAATAGAGTGAAAAATCTGGGCCAGTGTGTTCATGCGGATGGAATGACAAAGGCAGCAAGTTCAGCAAATACTGATCAAACAACATTGTGAGTTTGCTAAAGAAAATACAGTGCAATAAAACCAGGTGAAGCCCTTCACAAGTAGGAGAGTGCAAGGGGGTCATTAAAAATGAGGGTCAAACAATGGTCACAAAATATCCTTGGCAGATACTGTTAAGGAAAAGCCACAGGTATTTTACCAGTACAGTTAGAGTAAGAGGATTACTGGGGAAAGAGTTGCGCCTGTTAGAAACCAAAGGGACAATCTGTGCATGGAGCCAGAGGAAGTAGGTGAGGTCTTCAATGAATACTTCCCATCTGTATTCACACAGGAGAAACAAATTGTTCCTAGGCTTTTCAGTCGGGATGTTGAATTTCGAGAACATGTTAAGATCAATGAGGAGGTGGTATTAAATGATTTCGCTGAAATCAAGGTGGGGAAATCCACAGTGCCCAATGAAATGTATCCCAGGCTGCTATGGTGGGTAATGGAGGAGATTGCTGGGGCCCTGGTGAAGATATTTAATACTTTGCTGGCCACAGGTGAAGTGCTGAATGACTGGAGGATCGCTAATGTGGTTCCTTTGTTCAAGAAGGGCAGCAAGGATCTGCCAGGTCATTACAGAGCAGATAGTCTGACTGCAGGGGGAGGGAAATTATTGCGAACAATCTTGAGGGACAAGATGTATCAAAATTTTGAAAGGCAGGAATCGATTAGCGAAAGTCATCACGAATTTGGTAGAGGAAGATACTTTCTGAGGAATTCAGTTTAGCTTTTTGAAATGGTGTCTAAAAATGTTGATGAGGGCAGTGCAGATGATGTGAGTTCCATGGAGTTCATTAAGGCGTTTGACAAGGTCCCACATGGAAGGCTGGTCCAAAAGGGAAGAGCCCTTGGGATCCAAGGCAAATTGGAAAATTGGATCCAAAATTGGAGGGTTGATTTTTTTTGTGATCAGAAGCCTTTCTCCAGTGGGTGTACCACAGGTATCTGTGCAGGAAACTTCGCTGTTTATTATGTACATTAATAACTCGGATGTGAAGGCAGAAGGTATCATTATCAGGTGTGCAGATGACATGAAAGGTGAGGGTGTTGTCCACAGTGAGGGGATGGTCTCAGGCTGAATTCTGAAGGTTGAGGCTGGGACAGAATTTCAAGCGAGTCATTTCAATCGACAAGGCAGGCAAGAGCACAGCAGGCAATGAGGGAAAACTAATGAACTAAGCTATATTTATTTTGATGGAAAAGGCCTGACAGTATAAGCGCATGAACCGAACGCATGCCGAGGAACACGGGACTGGGATACCACAGGTATTACAGGAACACAGTTGAGAGAGGGTCAGGACTGGCAGCTCAATGTTCCAGGGGGCAGATGCTACAGGAAGGATAAAAGGGGAGGCAAGTGAGGTGGCGGAGTGGAGGTTTAGATTCGTGAAAACATAACTGCAGCACTTAGAGAAGGTATTCCTGGGGCTCGCCCAGTGAAGATATACGAGTGGAACTGAGAAATAAGAATGGGTCATTAGTTTGATATGACTGTATTACAGGCTCCCAATAGTCAGCGTGAAAGTGAGCAGCAAATTTTTCCGGATATCTCAGATATCTGTAAGAATGAGAGCGCTGTAACGGTCAGGGAGTTTAACTTTCTAAAACAAAACTGAGACTGACAAAATATTCTGAGCTTGGATGGAAAGGATTTGTTCAGTATGTTCAAGAAAACTCGATCAGTCAATATGTAAAATGACCCAACTGGAGAAAGAGGTGAAACCTGACCTCCCTTTGTGAAGCAAGATAGGGAAAAGTGCTTAAGGTGTAAGTGGGGGAGCATTTTGGAAAAGTGGCCACAATTTTATTAGTTTGAAAATAGCTATGAATAATTGGTAGGCCTGGTCCAAAAGTTAAAGATCAAAATTTACCTTGCCCCAATCCAGAAGGTATTAGTCAAGAGATTTTAAAAGTTGATATTTGGTGGCTATTTGTATGTAAAGGGACCTCAGGCAGGTGGGAGCTTTCAAAAGAGAGAAAATGAGAGTTCAGGGCCAGCATATTCCTGTTAGTGTGAAGGACAATGGTGATCATAAGTAGGAAATACTGGATGACTGGGAAGATTGAGGTTATGTTCAAGAAAAGGTGGGCACATGTCATACACAGCCAGCTGGATTAAGGGAATCCCTTGAAGACCATTGCGGGTGGATTAATACACTTAAGAGGGAAATCAGGAGAGCCCAAAGGAGACCTGAGAAAGCTTTGGCAAACAAGGTTCAGGAAAATCCATAGAGATTCTACAAGAATATTCATAAAAAAGATTATGTCGGGACAAAATGTGGTCCCTTAACGATCAAAGCCGCCATCTGTAAGTGGAATCACACGAGATGGGTGACATCTTAAACAAAAAACAAACACATTAAAACTTACTGTGGACAAAGATTGGGGACTTCAGGGAAATACACAGTGATATCTTATAAAGAGTCCACATTATCGGGCAAGAGGTGCTGGAGAATTTAAAATCCATAAACAAAAGACAATTTCTGCGAACTAAGCAAGTTTGTCCCTGGATCTTGGAAGAAGTTAGGGACGAAATTAAGGAGTCCATCAAAGAGATATTTGTATCACTGACAGCCACAGGTGATGAGCTGGGAGCCTGGAGGGGAGCTAATGTTGTGTCAGTATTTAGAAAAGGCTGCAAGGGATAGACAGGGAACTAAAGTCCAATTAGCTCGATGTCAGTGGTGCAAATGTTTTGGAAGAAGTTACATGCATTTCAGAAAGTACGGATTGATTAGGGATAGTCAGCACCGCTTTGTGCATATGAAGTCGTGTCTCACAAATGAATCGAATTTGCTGAAGAGGTGACCAAGATGACAGAGAGAATATAGGAGTCATTGTTAGTAGGTTTGTGGATAATAACATCCGTGATATAGTGGGCAGGAAATACAGTTATCAACGGGGCTCTTGATTAAAAGGGACAGTGGGACAAGGAATTAAAGATGGCGTTTAATTCACGTGTTGTATTTAGTTAAGACAAACCAGGGAGGACTAACACAGTTAATGTTCGGGCCTTGGCAGTGTTGTCAAACAGAGAGGGACCAAGGGGTACAGTTACATTATTCCTTGGAAGTGGTATCAGAAGTGGACAGGGTGGTGAATGCAGCATTAGGCTCACTTGCCCTCATGGCTCACAGCATTGAGGACATGAGTTGGGACAACATGATACGGCTGTATCAGACATTGCTGGGTCCCCAGTTGGAGTACTGCGTAGAATTCAGATCATCCCGATTTGGGAAGCATTTTCTGAAACTGTACACGGAGCAAAGATTGACGAAGACGTTACTGCTCCTGGAGGGTGTGACTTACAAGGAGAGACTGGATAAGCTGGAAAGCAAAACGGGGGGAAAGAGATAGATTCTCAGAAAAGGTTAGGGCCAATCCAAAGAATTCCTACAGCACACAAGTACAAAAAAGAAAGGAGAGAGACAATAAGGCCCCTCATGTGTGGAACCACTGGAGATGGGTGAGATCCAAAATGAATATTTCATGTCAAAGCATATTGTGATAAAGACTATGAAACAAAGGGAAAGAAAGAACGATGTCTTGAAATGAGTTCCCCATTACAGAAGAGGTGGTGCTAGAGGTCTTAAAACAAAAATAGATAAAAATCCAGGTCCTGAACAAGTGTATCCCAGCACATTGTAGCAAATTATTGGTGGTTACCACAGCAGATATAGTTGTATCATTGTCCTTCATATTTCTATTGGGGGTAGGTGGCTGAGGGGTAACCGGATAAAGGTTTATAAATCCATGAGGGGTATATATAAGGTGAATTGCCAAGATCTTTACCCCAGGGTAGGGGTGGCCATAACTAAAAGGCATAAATGTGAGGTGGGAGAGTAAAGAGTTAAAAGGGATCGGGTGAGAACATTCCTCACGCAGACGTTGGTGCACATATTGAATGAACTGCCGGGGAAATGGCAGAGAAAGGTACATTAAAACGCGTGAAAAACACTTGGTCACGTACATGGAGAGGAGAAGGTTTGAAGGGATATTGGTCAAATGCAGGCAAAAGCAACTCTTTCAGGGACACTGATCAGCATGGATTCGTTGGATCAAACTAAAGCTTCTGATTCAGTTCTGTCATTGGAGGAGGAGACTACTGAGAAAAGGCATGTTGACGAGACTGAAGCAAGTTACAGAGATAGGGATGTTGTGGTTCTGTTTGCCGAGCTGGGAATTTGTGTTGCAGACGTTTCGTCCCCTTTCTAGGTGACATCCTCAGTGCTTGGGAGCCTCCTGTGAAGCGCTTCTGTGATGTTTCCTCCGGCATTAATCGTGGTTAGTATCTGCCGCTTGGTTGTCAGTTCCAGCTGTCCGCTGCAGTGGCCGGTATATTGGGTCCAGGTCGATGTGCTTATTGACTGAATCTGTGGATGAGTGCCATGCCTCTAGGAATTCCCTGGCTGTTCTCTGATTGTCTTGTCCTATAATAGTAGTGTTCTCCCAGTCGAACTCATGTTGCTTGTCATCTGAGTGTGTGGCTACTAAGGATAGCTGGTCGTGTCGTTTCGTGGCTACTTGGTGTTCATGGATGCGGATCGTTAGCTGTCTTCCTGTTTGTCTTTTGTAGTGTTTTGTACAGTCCTTGCATGGGAGTTTGTACACTACATTGGTTTTGCTCATGCTGGGTATCACGTCCTTCGTCCTGGTGAGTTGTTGTCTGAGAGCCGTTATTGGTTTGTGTGCTGATATGAGTCCGAGTGGTCGCAGTAGTCTGGCTGTCAGTTCAGAAATGTTTTTGGTGTATGGTTGTGTGGCTAGTCCTTTGGATTATGGCATGTCCTCATTCCGTTGTCTTTCCCTTAGGTATCTGTTGATGAAATTGCCGGGGTATCCGTTTTTGGAGAATACATTGTATACGTGATCTTCTTCCTCTTTTTGCAGTTCTGGTGTACTGCAGTGAGTTGTGGCACTTATGAACAGTGTCTTGATGCAACTTCTTTTGTGTGTGTTGGGGTGGTTGCTTTCGTAGTTTAGGACTTGGTCTGTGTGTGGCTTTCCTGTGTACCTTTGTGGTGAATTCTCCGTTCGGTGTTCTCTGTACCATCACGTCTAGGAATGGGAGTTGGTTGTCATTTTCTTCCTCTCTAGTGAATAGGATTCCTGTTAGTATGACGTTGATGATCTGGTGTATGTTCTCTATTTCTGTGTTTTTAATGATTACAAAGGTATCATCTACATATCTGACCCAGAGTTTGTGTTGAATTTGCGGTAAGACTGTTTGTTCTAACCATTGCATTAACACTTCTGCTATGAGTCCAGAGATGGGTGAGCCCATGGGTGTGCCGTTGATTTGTTCATATATATGGTTGTTGAATGTGAAGCGTGTTGTGAGGCACAGGTCCAGTAGTTTGAGTATGCCGTCTTTGTTGATAGATTCCCTGTCTTGTTGTCTGTTCTATCCAGCAAGTTGACTATTGTTTCTCTGGCTAGGTTTTGTTGATAGAGATGAACAGTGACGTTACATCGAATGAGACCATAGTTTCTTCCTTGTCTATGTGTATAGTTCTGATGATGTCCAAGAATTCCTGTGTTGACTGTATAGAGTGTCTGGATCCACTGATCAGGTGTTTCAGTTTCTGCTGTAGTTCTTTAGCCAGTTTGTGTGATTGTGTCCCTGGTAGTGAGACTATGGATCTGAGTGGGATGTCTGGTTAGTGCACTTTATGTCGTCCATAGACTCTGGGGGTGTTGTTGCTTTCAGGTTTCATTCTTTGTAGGTCAAACCTGGTTGTCTGTCCGTTTTTTGTAGGTTCCTCAGTGTGGTGTTTATCCTATTGGTGAGCTGTGGTGTGGGGTCAAACTCCTTCTTTTGGGAGGTGTTGGTAACTGCAAGTTGTTGTTGTGCTTTGTGGATGTACTCTGCTTTGTCGAGGATGACCGTCATTCTGCCTTTGTCTGCTGGAAGGATGATTTTGTTCTTATCGTTTCTTAGTGTTTTTAGAGTCATCAGGGATAATTAAGCGACTGCTGGACAGGCACATTGAGAGCAAGGCATTGAGAAGGTGTGTGTAGGTTAAGTTACTATATTTTATAAAAGGATTAAACTCGGCACCACATCATGGTCTAAAGTCCTGTTCTGTGCTGTAATTTTCTATGTGCTACGTCACTATCACACTCCCCATCACACTTATTGCATTACTATCACGCTGACTGCGTCACTGCCACCCTGACACCCTGACACTCACTCCATCACCGCCACACTGACCCCCTCACAGTCACTCCATCACCATCACCCTGACGCCCTCACAATCACTCCATCACCGCCACCCAGATCCCCTCACACTCACACCATCACGGTCATCCAGACACCCTCACATACACTTCATCACCTTCACCCTGACCCCTCACACTCACTCCAACACTGTCACCCTGACAGCCTCACACTCACTCAGTCATCTTCACACTCGCTCCATCACCAGCACACGGAATCCCTCCCAATCACTTCATCACCGCCACCCTGACATCCTCACATTCACTCCATCACCGCCACAATGATCTCCTGACACTCACTCCATCACCGCCACCCGATTCCCTCACACTAACACCATCACGGTCACCCAGACTCACTCACACTCACTTCATCACGTCACCCTAACCCCTCACACTCACTCCATCACCGTCACCCTGACCCACTCACACTCACGCCATCACCGTCACACTGACCCCCTCACACTCACTCCATCAACATCACCCTGACCCACTCACACTCACTCCATCATCATCACCCTGACCCACTCACACTCACTCCATCACCGACACGCTGATCTCCTCACACTCACTCCCTCACCGACACCCTCACACACTCACACTCACTCCATCACCAACACCCTGCCCCTCTTACCCTCACTCAAACACCCTCACCCTGACCCTCTCACACGCACTCCATCACTGCCACCCTGACCACCTCACACTCACTCCATCGCCATCACCCTGACCCCCTCACACTTGCTCCATCACCATCATCCACACCCCTCACATTCACTCCATTACTGCCACCCTGACCCTCTCACACATACTCCATCAACGTCACCCTGACCCACTAACACTCACCACACCATTGTCATCGTGACACACTCACACTCACTCCATCGCCATCACCCTGACACCCTCACATTCACTCCATCACCGCCACCATGACCGCCTCACAGTCACTCCATCACCGCCATACTGATCACCTCACACTCACTCCATTACCGCCAACCGATTCCCTCACAGTAACACCAACACGGTAACCCAGACTCACTCACACTCACTTCATCACCGTCACCCTGACCCCTCACACTCCCTTCATCACCGTCACCATGACAGACTCACACTCACTCATCACCATCACCCTGCCCCATTCACACTCACTCCATCACGGACACGCTGATCTCCTCACACGCATTCCTTCACCGACACCCTCACCCACTCACACTCACTCCATCACCAACACCCTGCCCCTCTTACCCTCACTCAAACACCCTCACCCTGACCCTCTCACACGCACTCCATCACTGCCACCCTGACCACCTCACACTCACTCCATCGCCATCACCCTGACCCCCTCACACTTGCTCCATCACCATCATCCACACCCCTCACATTCACTCCATTACTGTCACCCTGACCCTCTCACACATACTCCATCAACGTCACCCTGACCCACTAACACTCACCACACCATTGTCATCGTGACACACTCACACTCACTCCATCGCCATCACCCTGACACCCTCACATTCACTCCATCACCGCCACCGTGACCGCCTCACAGTCACTCCATCACCGCCATACTGATCACCTCACACTCACTCCATTACCGCCAACCGATTCCCTCACAGTAACACCAACACGGTAACCCAGACTCACTCACACTCACTTCATCACCGTCACCCTGACCCCTCACACTCCCTTCATCACCGTCACCATGACAGACTCACACTCACTCATCACCATCACCCTGCCCCATTCACACTCATTCCATCACGGACACGCTGATCTCCTCACACGCATTCCTTCACCGACACCCTCACCCACTCACACTCACTCCATCACCAACACCCTGACCGTCTTACACTCACTCAAACACCCTCACCCTGACCCTCTCACACACACCCCATCACTGCCACCCTGGCCCCCTAACACTCACTCCATCGCCATCACCCTGGCCCCCTCACACTCACTCCATCACCATCATCCACACCCCTCACATTCACTCCATTACCGTCATCCTGACCCTCTCACACGTACGCCATCAACGTCACTCTGAGCCACTAACACTCACCACACCACCGTCATCCTTACACACTCATACTCACTCCATCGCCATCACCCTGATCCCTTCACACTCACTCCCTCACCGACACCCTCACCCACTGTTTTAAAAAATTCTCAAGGTCAAGGACCAGGCTCGCAGGAAAGTAGTCTGACACAGAACAAACAGCCAAGAGGCGAGTCTGCTAGAATATAAGTGTTTTATTCCCCACAGCGTCGCCACAACCAGGTCTCGTACTTACAACGGGTCTGGTTTATACTCACTCTACGTGTTACCGGAACTGGGAGCCGTCAGTTCTCGTAGAGCGGTTGCCAACAACCCACGCTCGGCGGTTAAACGCAACCCCGGAGCAGACTCTACCGAACTGGAGACTTTTCCAGCTGATATACTCTTTTCCAGATATAAACATTCATGTGAACAGCAGAGCAAGGCTGAAAAACACATTCCATTCTGGTTACATACAGATAAGAAGATTCACACGGGAAGGTGTATAATAAGATTCACACGGGACTAAGCGACACCTTCCATTTTCGGTTAGATTCACACATGTATTGGGACACAATTTTAACCGTTTCACCACATTCCACTGCTTGGCCCAATACATGTGTTGCATTATGATTCACACATGTATTGGGACATAATTTTACACCACATTCCACTGCTTGGCCCAATACATGTGTTACATTATGCCCATATGTATTCTTTCTAACAAGCGCCTACGTACACGCCAAATATACAAGCAAGTCAGGACATTACAGCATGTTAAAATCACCAGGACCGCTACCAGGATCGACAAGGGTGGGAACAGGAATGTCGCCGCAGTGGAGGACATACCACTCAATATGTCCCACCAATGATGAGCTGACTCCACGTCCACTACACGGGCAGCATGTACTACCTCCTGTCCATGTATAAAGGTAGACACCGTAACCTTGGTGACATTGGTTTGATGCTTTCGTAATATCTGCTTAAGCTCCTCGGATCGGTCCAATGCTCGCTTAAACCGATCCAGGGAAATGTTCCAAGGATTCATCAGCACTTTCCACTGCACCCTGGTAAAGTGGCGAGCACTGCTATAAGTGGTCAACAAATAGGTGTGATTCTGCCAGTGCCACTGATAGACATTTGAGAGGCATCCCGAGAACGGTGCTGAGGGAAGCATAGGATGTGGATTATTGGTAGCCACACAGAGCGTGTGTGGCCCAATCTGCCACATCATGTCCCTTGGAGTCTCAACAGTCCATTCGCACAGGGCCGTTCCCTTAGTCAAGCAAGGGTCCCGATACCTGTCCATCAGTAGGCAAGTTTTCCCCTGATCAGTCTGTTCACAAGCGGACAGATCATAGGTAATATTGGTATCTGGGCTAAACCACTGTCCCCTTGTCTTCAGAAAATAATATCCAGAAGATGTAATCACTGGTAATACATAATATCGACAGACCGTAACAGTGTGGGTTACATTCATGGTAACAAAGTATCCGTTACACATAGTTGCGTTACACCATGTTCGCTCTGGATGGGTTATCATCCACAATTTCTCAGATACATTCCATAGTCCCCTCCACGCTTGTACATTGGGGGATGTTACCACACGCAAAAAGCGTTCTTTCTGTATTTGAGCATGCAACATTTGAATATGACAGGCAGTCCAATTTAACTGAGCCGTAATGTTCTCAAACAGTTCCTGAGTGGCACCCCAGACATCCAGTTCCCATTGCAGTGATCGTATCATTATTTCAGCTGTCTCTCCTTGAGTCATCATTACGGATGGCATCCACCTTCCAATAGTATGTAGTCCTTGTGAGGTGGCATGTCCCGTGTTAGATAATTTAGTACGGGTCACCTCAGAGTCAATGGCATTCGAGATACCCATAACAGTTCCTGCGCCTCCCAGCAGGGTGTCGTACCACGCTCGTCGCCGCCTCTTGGTATGACACTCGGGTATGAGGGGCAACTGTACCCGCCAATGAACATCAGTGTGCAGTACCGCCCGGGCCATCTGTTGACAAGTTGACATAATAGGGGCCAACTGTGTTCGATGCGACCGCACGCGCCCCGTGGCTGGCCCGCCCCGCGTGGGGTTTAATAACGCCTCAGACGGGGCATTCGTCGAGGGCAGTACCATTATTAACCACATGAATCGATGACGATTCCGAATATTGGTGGCATTGCGCAGCCACAGATCTTCCCCCCGAGCTGTGACGCTCCAATGAGTCCCCGTTGTCCCGCATGTCTGGGTGCGTCGGTCCCACAAACACGTCTTGACTTGGGCATTTACCACCAGGGTGCAATTAGGCGGTATGAACGATATGTCATATTTTTCCCCATCCCGGCACATGTAGCACTGCGCACACGTGTACAATTGACAGTCGCTGGTGAGAGTCAGAACAACGCACTGCTGACCGGGTTCACATGTAAAATTGTCCTGCGTCCGTCGCTGGCTACTGGCCTCCCACCGCACCTCATGGCGGGCGACCGGTACCAGCGTCCAGGCCGTGATACCGATGCCCTGGAGTGGCCATCCGATCGCGAACATCGCCAATAGGAGTCGCAATCCCCATGACCACCCCATGTTCAAGGCGGAGGGCCAGCCTGCGGGTGCATAGCAATTACAACATTATTTAGGTCTCACGTAAGTAGCACTGGTTCGCCGGGACGTTTGCCCAGGTCGGGTCCCCGGGGTACATAATGGTGACCAGACTGTCCTTCCCCTGTGCTATGATTTCGGCCGGCCTGGGGGGGCCGGTCGTCTGGCGCACCCATACCTTGGCCCCCTTAGTGTCAGTAGACCCAAATCCCCCCGTCCCACGCTCAGTAACCGTAACGGGAGCTCCCGTCTCTTCCACCGTTGTAAGGTTACATGGCTTAATGACCAATTGCGCTATTCTGTCCCCCTTCTGTATCACGTAAGGTTCAGCGGTGATGTTGACCAGGATCACCCCCAACTCCCCTTGGTAGTCCGCGTCAATTACGCCTGCCATCACATCAATCCCCTTTAGTGACAGTCCCGACCGCGGGAGGATATGCCCATAGGTTCCAGGGGGACAAATCAATCCTAATCCGGTCTTAATCACCGTAGGTTTCTGTTGGATCAAAGTCTGGGCAGTTAGTGCTCGTAGGTCCAGTCCAGCCGAAGCCGGCGTGGCCCTTACGGGAATATCAGCTTCCTCAGCGAATTTCCACATTTTAATAGGCTGAGTCTTTGGGGTATCACATACTCGTATCATCCTATTCAAGGGTGTTACCCCATTTCCTAATGGGCGGTTATTAATTTGTTTCACCACCCGAATTAGTTGCTTCTTCCAACCTGTTAAATCATTGCAACCTCCTGCTTTTCGTAGTGAGGACTTCAGAAGCCCATTCATTCGTTCTATAAGTCCCGCAGCTTGTGGGTGATAGGGTACATGATAAACCCATTCCACGTGGTTATCGTGACACCACTGCTTTACCGCCCTTCCTGTGAAATGGGAGCCATTGTCACTCTGGACCTGTATGGGCAATCCATAAAATTGTTCAATCAAATCTAAACATCGCAAGGTAGCCTGTTGATTGTTGTGACGACAGGGATGGGCTACCAAAACCCCAGACATAGTGTCCACAGCTGTACATATGTGGTTACATCCTTGTGAGGAGGGTAAGGGACCCACAAAGTCCATTTGCCAGCTCTGTCCCGGACCATCCCCCCGATGGATATGTCCCATCATGTGTTGGGGCACTCCCTGCTGCTGATGTTGACACTGCTCACACTGGTTTACTGCAGTCTTAACATCATCTACCATAAGATCAATTCCTCGGTCTCGAGCCCATTGCAAGGTTCCTTGCACTCCCCAGTGCCCAGCCTTAAGGTGTGCCCATCTAGCTAGGTCCACTGAGGTGCCCCTTTGCACCATCATGGTTCGGACGATACCATCCACATATCGGTTATGTAGAGCTTCCACATCATTTCGAGATGTATGGGCATCTACGTGGGTGATGTATATGACCAGGTATTGAGCTTTCTCCCATATATCTTCCCATAACTGTTTACCCCATACTTACCTATTCTGGATCATCCACTGATTGGCCTGCCAAGTTGGCATCCATTGTGTCATGCCGTTAACCACTGACCACGAGTCAGAGAACAAACAAACTCCCATGACCCCTGCTTGCATGACTACCATATGCACTGCTTTTAATTCTGCCCACTGACTACTTTTTCCCTCCCCTAATTCTTCTAGGGTAGTGCCTTGTTTTGGGTTAAAGGCGGCAGCTTTCCATCTACGCTGTCCCGCTTTCCATTGGGCTGACCCATCTACGAACCAAGCCGTGGCTTGTTCATCCGGGGTCAGTTCATCATACCGTTTTCCCATCTTAACGGGCGATTCCTTGTATTCAATCACCTCAAACCGTTTTTCCCCTTCCTCAGGGGCCTCCGCCACTTGCTCATGTAGGACTGACACTCCTTTCTGTCCAGTCCGCACTCTCTCCGACACATACCATTTCCATTTAATGATGCTGCTCTCTTGGGCAGTTCCTATTCGGTGGGTAGTGGGGTCACTAAGTACCCACGGAAGAATAGGGATAGCTGTTCTCATGATCACTTCATGTCCAATGGTCAGGGCTTCGGTTTCCACCAAGCCCCAGTAGCATGCTAATAACTGTTTCTCAAAGGGGGTATACCGTTCCCCTGCCGGGGGTAATTTTCGGGACCAAAATCCCAGTGGCTTACGGGTTCTTCCCTGTTTTTGCCATAAGCTCCAATTGGCATAATCCCCCTGTGCTGAGACTTGCAGTTCTACAGGTCCTGACTGTATCTTTCCCAAGGATACAGCTTGCTGTATCGCTTGCTTGGCCATTTCAAATGCAGTTTGATGGACCTCCGTCCATTCGAACGCTGCCTTTTTCCTCGTAACTCGATACAAAGGTTTTAAAATTTGTCCTAAATGGGGAATATGCTGTCTCCAGAATCCGAATAACCCAATAAATTGCTGCACGTCCTTCTGGGTGTGAGGGACGGCAAAGACCTGAATCTTATTTTTAGCTTTCGCAGTGATTTCCCTTTCCCCCTTGTTCCACACGATTCCTAAGAATTTTACCGTTTGTGAGGGACCCTGGATTTTGGCTGGGTCGATCTCCCACCCATATCCTCGCATATGTTGAACCAGTTGGTCCAGCAATTCCTGAACCTGCTTCTGACTTGTCCCCTGTATCATCATATCGTCAATATAGTGCGAGATCATCACTTCGTCAGGCACTTTAAAGGCAGCCAAGTGTTCTGCAACTATCCGGTGGCAGATAGTAGGGCTATGCAGATATCCTTGGGGCAATCGCGTGAACGTGAATTGTCTACCCTCCCAAGTGAATGCGAACTGTTCCTGCCTATCTTCGGGAATAGGAATTGTGAAGAAGGCATTAGCCAAATCAATTACTCCGTACCACACCCCTGGATGATGTTGGATTCGTCCTATAATAGTGACGGCATCCGGGACCGCTGCCGTCAAGGCCGGAGTGTGACGGTTTAGTTGCCGATAATCTACCGTCATCCGCCATGACCCATCGGCTTTATGTACGGGCCATAAGGGGTTATTCCACGCCGTGGTGCATGTCCTAAGCACTCCCGCTTCCAAATAATCCTTAATTGTGGCGGATATTTCTTTATGTCCGCCGGGAATCCTATACTGTCTAAGACTTATTACGCGATCGGCGATCGGGGTGGGGAAGGGGTCCATTTTAACCTTTCCCACTAACACCGTCCTACAGCGCAAAGCCATTTTCGTGATTCCAAATTCAAACTTCCCTTGTTGGAGGTGAAGTGTTAAACCGGCCAGGATGTCCATTCCCAGGATCCATTCTCTAACCGGTGTAATGATGATTGAATAAGTTTTAATGGGCATTGTACCTATCTTTAGGGGCAATTGTACTGTTTTTCCTTCAATCAGATTACCTCCCAGCCCAACCAGCGTGACTGGGGTTCCTTTAAACTTATGGGGCGTCCCATAGATTAAGGTGGCCTCCGCCCCTGTGTCCACTAGAGCCATAACGGTTTGGACGGATTTGCGCCAATAGATAGTCAATGATACATGAGGTCGAATGTCGTCTGCTGACCATTGGCTCGTTCGTGGGCAAACCCTTGGGGCTTGGCCCGATTCCTATTGTTCCTCCCATTCATCTTCCCCAGACAGCACTGGGTAAAGACGTTTGCCTCGCCCTTCTTTGTTCTTGCCTTTCTTACTAGGTTTCCGGCCACGCCTATCCACTTTATAACACTCTCGGAGGGGAGGCCGTACCTCCTCCTCCTCCTCGTCCTCCGAGGATTCCCACCGCTGGGAAGTGGAAGTTCTACCCCTTCGAGGCTCATTAACAACCGGACCCCGTGTCTGACATTTTTGTGTTAGTAATTCCACTAGGTCTTCCATAGTGGGTCGGGACTCCGTCTCTACCCGGGACACCTTCAGTCCCTTTCGTCTGCATAAGTCTTTTAATTCCGGTGTAGGTAGGCCATCAATCTCCGATGCTGGGACCTGCGCCCGTATCAAAGCTTGCCACAAAGCACGCCGTGAGGGGCCTTGGTTACTTCCTTGATTAGGGTTTACTTTTCCCCCTGCCCGAGCCTCAGGGCGACGCCCCTCCGTGCCCCCCTGAGAAGCACGGGTTGTGGGTCCCCAATCCCCCAAACCACCCATCTCCCTCATCATACTACGGGCATCTCCTAGGGTTTCTCCCCGTCCACTCAACATTATGGTTAATAACAGTGGTTTATAATGGGGGGGGGGGGGGGGGGGGGCAGTCTTCACTAGGTGGTCTCTAGTCTGTCTACTAACATTTGTGTTATCTACCTCGTCCAGCACTCCCAGCAACAGGGCATCCCGCACACACAAACGGGTTAGCCTCTGAACCCCTTCCTTAATTGTTGTCCAAGTTCCTTCCAAGGGGGGCCAATCGGACGGGAAGGGATACTGTTCGGCCACAGCCCTGGCATACATCCCAAATAAGGTCCCCATACTGCGATCTATTACCATATCCTTGGCTTGTCTGCGGTACCCTAGGTCTATGGCAGCATCCTTTGCTAATCCACCAAACTTGGGAGCATCCTGATAGTCTACCTGCACTTGTTGCCCCCCTTCCTCGAGGAGCCGAATTAGCCATAGCTCAAACGGCTCCCCAGGATTACGTTGGGTTTTCTGGGTGATAAACAGCACCTCATCGGTAGTGAAGTCTTCCGTTAATTCAGAGAATTCTGCAGGAGGCTGAGCCCGCGGTAATTCATGCATAATTGCCTCCCCTTGTTCATTCCGTATAGGGTTTCCTTCCTCATCTAACATTACCTCCCGTTGCACTGGGAGACGTCTCTGAACCTGCTTTCTCCTAACCACTGGTTTAGCTTGGAGTACGGGTGGGTCCTCTTCGTACTGATCATCTGAATCTCCCCAAATGTTCCCATCCCAATGATCGATATCCCACCGATCCCCGTTATTTAACTGGGCTACAAACGCCCGTACTTGTACCGGGTCCGGGGTTCGAGCGACCTTCCTTTTCTCTTTCCGTTTCTTAGCAGACAGATACATAATAGTTCGTCCTGCTAGTTCAGTTAATGCTGTCAATTCAGCTTTTAACTTCATAATTTCCTGCCTCAACATAGAGGCATTTCCCGAACTGAGTCCCTGCTCATGTTTCAGGAGGGCTAATTCTGCTTCAGCTTTTTGGCGCTTGTCTGACTGTTGTCTACAAGCCGCCGCACAGGCCCACATCCTCCGCTGTACCCCAGGCAAGGGGTTCTTCGGCAGGACTGGGATCCTCTCAAGGGTGGACAGCAGCGACCCTGGGGTTCCTACGCCCTCGGCCTCCCAGTTCTCCGGTCCCCCCCCACCATTTCTCAAACAAACTGCCATGCCATGCCACGGTCCATGCCATCCCGGGACGGTCGGGACCTCCACAGTTTGTTCCTCTGGTTTCTTAGCCTTTTTCCAAAACATTGTTCTGTATCAAAATCTTTCCTCAATTGCGATTGATCCTGCCGGCTACGCCAAAATGTTTTAAAAAATTCTCAAGGTCAAGGACCAGGCTCGCAGGAAAGTAGTCTGACACAGAACAAACAGCCAAGAGGCGAGTCTGCTAGAATATAAGTGTTTTATTCCCCGCAGCGTCGCCACAACCAGGTCTCGTACTTACAACGGGTCTGGTTTATACTCACTCTACGTGTTACCGGAACTGGGAGCCGTCAGTTCTCGTAGAGCGGTTGCCAACAACCCACGCTCGGCGGTTAAACGCAACCCCGGAGCAGACTCTACCGAACTGGAGACTTTTCCAGCTGATATACTCTTTTCCAGATATAAACATTCATGTGAACAGCAGAGCAAGGCTGAAAAACACATTCCATTCTGGTTACATACAGATAAGAAGATTCACACGGGAAGGTGTATAATAAGATTCACACGGGACTAAGCGACACCTTCCATTTTCGGTTAGATTCACACATGTATTGGGACACAATTTTAACCCTTTCACCACACCCACTCACTCACTCCATCACCAACACCCTGCCCCTCTTACCCTCACTCAAACACCGTCACCCTGACACTCTCACACACACTCCATCACTGCCACCCTGACACACTCACACTCTCTCCATCGCCATCATCCTGACACCCTCACATTCACTCCATCACCGCCACCGTGACCGCCTCACAGTCAATCCTTCACCGCCATACTGATCACCTCACACTCACTCCATCACCGCCACTCGATTCCCTCACAGTAACACCAACAAGATCACCCAGACTCACTCACACTCACTTCATCACCGTCACCCTGAGTCCTCACACTCACTCCATCACCGTCACCATGACAGACTCACACTCACTCCATCACCATCACCCTGACCCACTCACAATCACTCCATCACGGACACGCTGATCTCCTCACACTCACTCCATCACCAACACCCTGACCCTCTTACACTCACTCAAACACCCTCACCCTGACCCCCTCACACTCACTCCATCGCCATCACCCTGACCCCCTCACACTCACTCCATCACCATCATCCACACGCCTCATATTCAGTCCATTACTGTCATCCTGACCCTCTCACACATACTCCATCAACGTCACCCTGACCCACTAATACTCACCACACCACCGTCATCCTGACACACTCACACTCACTCCATTGCCATCACCCTGATCCCTTCACACTCACTCCATCACTCACCCTGACCCCCTCACACTCACTCCATCACCGTTACCCTTACATCGTCACACACACTCCATCACCGTCACCCAAACCCCTCACACTCACTCTTTCACTCTGTTTTAAAAAATTCTCAAGGTCAGGTTCGTAGGAGAGTAGTCTGACACAGAACAAACGACCAAGAGGCGAGTCTGCTAGAATATGAGCATTTTATTCCCCGCAGCGTCGCCACAACCAGGTCTCATACTTACAACGGGTCTGGCTTATACTCACTCTACATGTTACCGGAACTGGGAGCCGTCAGTTCTCGTAGAGCGGTTGCCAACAACCCACGCTCGGCGGTTAAACGTAACCCCGGAGCAGACTCACCGAACTGGAGACTTTTCCAGCTGATATACTCTTTTCCAGATATAAACATTCATGTGAACAGCAGAGCAAGGCTAAAAAACACATTCCATTCTGGTTACATACAGATAAGAAGATTCACACGGGGAGGTGTGTAATAAGATTCACACGGGACTAAGCAACACCTCCATTCCGGTTAGATTCACACATGTATTGGGACATAATTTTTAACCGTTTCACCACACACTCTCACACTGATCCCCTCACACTCACTCAATCAATGTCATCCTGACCCCTTCAGACTCACTCCATCACCGTCAACCTTTTCCTCTCACTATCATCCCATCAACGTCAGCATGACCCCTTCAAACTCACCCCATCACAGTCACACTGACCGCCTCATATTCACTCCATCACCATCACCCTGACGCCCTCACAATCACTCCATCACCGCCACCCAGATCCCCTCACACTCACACCATCACGGTCATCCAGACACCCTCACATACACTTCATCACCATCACCCTGATCCCTCACACTCATTTTATCACTGTCACCCTGACAGCCTCACACTCACTCCATCACCTTCACCCTGACCCCCTCACACTCGCTCAATCACCAGCACACGGACCCCCTCCCAATCACTTTATCACTGTCACCCTGACAGCCTCACACTCACTCCATCACCAGCACACGGACCCCCTACCAATCACTTCATCACCGTCACCCTGACACCCTCACAATCACTCCATCACCGCCACCCGAATCCCTCACACTAACACCAACACGGTCACCCAGACTCACTTACACTCACTTCATCACTGTCACCCTGACCCCTCACACTCACTCCATCACCGTCACCCTGACAGGCTCACACTCACTTCATCACCGTCACCCTGACCCCCTCACACTCACGCCATCACGGACACGCTGATCTCCTCACACTCACTCCTTCACCGACAACCTCACCCTCTCACACTCACTCCATCACCAACACCCTGAACCTCTTACACTCACTCAAACACCCTCACCCTGACCCTCTCACACACACTCCAGCACTGCCACCCTGACCCTCTCACACTCACTCCATCGCCATCACCCTGATCCCTTCACACTCACTCCATCACTGTCACACTGAGCCATTCACACTCACTCCATCACCGTCATGCTGCCACCCTCACACTCACTCCATCACAGTCACCCTGACACCCTCTCACTTAATCCATCACCATCACACTGATCCCCTCACACTCACTCCACCACCGTCGCCCAGACCACCTCACACTCACTCCATCACCGTCACCTGACCCACTCACACTCACTCCGTCACCATCACCCTGACCGCCTCACACTCACTCAATCACCACCACGCTGACCCCTCACACTCACTCCACCACCGTAGCCATTACCCCCTCACATTCACTCCATTACCATCACACTGATCCCCTCACACTCACTCCATCACTTTTACGCTGACCCCCTTACACTCACTCAACCATCGTCATCCTGACACACTCACACTCACTCCATCACTGTCACCCTAACACCCTAACACACACACCATCACTTCCACACTGATCCCCTCACACTCACTCCATCAATGTCACCCTGACCCCCTCACAAACACTCCATCACCGTCACCCTTAACCTCTCACAATCATCCCATTACCATCAAAATGACCCCTTCACACTCACTCCATCACAGTCACCCTGACCGCCTCATACTCACTCCATCACCGTCACCCGGACACCCTCACACTCACTCCATCACCATCACCCTGACCCCCTCATACTCGTTCCAGCGTCAATGTGACCCCCTCACACTCACTCCATCATCATCACCCTGAATCCCACACTCACTTCATCACTGTCACCCTGATTCCCTCAGTCTAACTCTATCACCGTCATCCTGAAACCCTCACACTAGTGCCATCACAGTCACACTGCTCCGTTCGCACTCACTCCATCACCGTCAAAGTGATCCCATCACACTCACTCTGTCACCGTCACCCTTACACCCTCACACACACTCCATCACTGTCACCTTGACACACTCACACTCACTGCATCACCATCAGCCTGACCCCCTCACACTCACTCCATCATCATGACCCGCGCACATTCACTCCTTCAGTCGCACTGACACTCCGTCAGCGTCAACCTTACCCCCTCACACTCGCTAGATCACCGTGACCATGAACATCTCACACTAAGTCCATCACCAGCACCCTGACCCCCTCACACTCTCTCATTCACCGTCACCCTGACCCCTTCACACTCACTCCATAACCGTCACAGTGATTCCCTCACACTCACTCCGTCAACATCACCCTGACACCCCGACCTCTCACTCCAGCACCATATCACTGATCCCCTCACACTCACTCCATCAATGTCACACTGATCCTCTTACACTCACTCCATCAATGTCACCCTGAACAGCTCACACGCGCTCCATCACCGTCACCGTGTCCCCCTCACACTCGCTCCATCATCGTCAACATGACCCCCTCACACTCACTCCACCACCGTCATCCTAACCCCCTCACACTCGCTCCATCACCGTCAACCTGACTCCCTCACATTCGCTCCATCATTGTTACCCGGATACCCTCACACTCACTACATCACCGTCATCCTAACACCCTCACACTCACTCCATCACCGTCACCATGAACCGCTCACACTCAGTCCGTCACAGTCACACTGACCCCTTCACACTCACTCCCTCACCGTCACGGTGCCACCCTCACACTCACTCCACCACCCTCACCCTGAACCCCTCTCATGTAATCCAGCACCATCACACTGATCCCCTCACATTCACTCCATCACTGTCACCCTGACCCCCTCACACTCACTCCATCACTGTCAACCTGACTCCCTAACACTCACTCCGTCACCGTCACCCAAACCCACACACACTCACTCCAACACCATCACACTGATCCCCTCACACTCACTCCATCACCATCACAATTTTCCCCTCGCCCTCACTCCATCAACGTCACACTCATCCCCTCACACTCACTCCATCACCGTCACCCTGACACCCTCACACTCACTCCATCACCATCACATTGATCCCCTCACACTCATTCCATCACCATCACACTGATCCCCTAACCCTCATTCCATCAACGTCACACTCATCCACTCACACTCACTCCATCACCGTCACCGTGACCGCCTCACACTCATACCAACACCAGCACACTGATCCCCTCACACTCACTTCATCACCGTCACACTCATCCACTAACACTCACTCCATCACCATCACCCTGACATCCTCACCCTCACTCCATCACCATCACACTCATCCCCCCACACTCACTCCATCACCATCACATTGACCCCCTCACACTCACTCCAACACCGTCACCCTTAACCTCTCACAATTATCCCATCACCATCACCATTACCCCTTCACACTCACTCCATCACCTTCATGCTAACCGCCACACACTCACTCCGTCACCGTCACCCTGACGCCCTCAATCTCAATCTATCACTGTCACCCTGACCCTCTCAAATTCACTCCATCACCGTCACTATGAAACCCTCACACTCACTCCATCACCGTCACCCTGACCCACTCATACTCCCTCCATCACCGTCACCCTGACGCACTCATACTCCCTCCATCACCGTCACCATGACCCCCTCACAATCACTCCATCACCAGCGCCATAGCCACCTCACACTCACTCCCTCACGGACATCATGACCCCTTCACACTGCATCAAATACACCCTGACACCCTCACACTCACTCGATCACCGTCACGCAGACCCCCACACATCACACCATCACTATCTTCCTGACACACTCACACTCACTCCATCACCGTCACCCTATCACTCACTCCAACAATGTCACCCTGAACACCTCACACTCACTACATCACATTCACCCTGACCCCCTCACACTTGCTCCATCACCGTCACCGTGACCCCCTCACACTCACTCCATCATCGTCACCCTGACCCCCTCACACTCGCTCCATCACCGTCTCCGTGACCCCCTCACACTTACTCCATCACAGTCACCCTGACAACCTCTCACTTATTCCGTCACCATCACACTGATCCCCTCACATTCATTCCATCACCGTCGCCCAGACCCCCTCACACTCACTCCATCACCGTCAAACTGACCCACTCACACTCTGTCCGTCACCATTACCCTTACCCCCTCAAACTCACTCCACCACCGTCGCCCAGACCCCCACACACTCACTCCATCACCGTCACCTGACCCACTCACACTCACTCCGACACCATCACCCTGACCGCCTCACACTCACTCCATTACCACCACGCTGACCCCCTCACACTCACACCACCACCGTAGCCTAGACCCCCTCACATTCACTCCATCACCGTTACACTGATCCCCTCACACTCACTCCATCACTTTTACGCTGACCCCCTTACACTCACTCAACCATCGTCGCCCTGACATACTCACACTCACTCCATCACTGTCCCCCTGACACCCTAACACACACACCATCACTTCCACACTGATCCCCTCACACTCACTCCATCAATGTCACCCTGACCCGCTCACACTCACTCCATCACTGTCACCCTTAACCTCTCATAATCATCCCATTACCGTCAAAATAACCCCTTCACACTCACTCCATCACAGTCACCCTGACCGCCTCATACTCAATCCATCACCGTCACCCTGACACCCTCACGCTCACTCCATCACCATCACACTGACCCCTCACACTCACTCCATCACCGTCATCCTGACCCCCTCACACTCCAGCGATCAGAGTCACCCTGACCCTTTTACACTCACTCCATAACCGTCACAGGGATTCCCTCACACTCACTCCGTCAACATCACCCTGACACCCCGACACTCACTCCAGCACCATAACATTGATCCCCTCACATTCACTTCATCACCGACTCACTAATGCCCTCACATTCACTAAAAGACTGTCAACCGTTCAACCTCACACTCACTCCTTCACCGTTACACTGATCATCTCACACTCACTCTATCACTGCCACACTGACCCTCTTACATTCACTCCATCACCATCACCCTGACCCCTTCACACTCACTCCATCACGGTCACGCTTAACCTCTCACAATCATTCCGTCACCATCAATATGACCCCCACACACTCACTCCATCACCGTCAACCTGATTCCCTCACTCTCACTCCAAAACCATCATCCTGACCCTTTCAGACTCACTCCATCACCAACACCCTGACCCGCGAACAAACGCTCCATCACCGTCACCGTGACCCCCTCACACTCACTCCATCACCTTCACACTTACCGCAACACAGTCACTCCATAACCGTCATCCTGAAACACTTACACTCACGTCATCACAGTCACACTGACCCGTTCACATTCACTCCATCACTTTCACCCTGACCCACTCACACTCACTCCAACAACATCACACTGATCCCCTCACACTCACTCCATCACTGTCAAACTTACTCGCACACACTCACTCCATACAGTCAACTTGACCACCTCACACTCACTCCATAACCGTCAACCTGACCACCTCACACTCACTCCATCACCGTCACCTTGACCAACTCACACTCACTCCATCACCGTCAACCTGACCCCCTCACATTCACTCTATCACCGCAACGCTGACCGATTCACACTCACGCCATCAGCATCACACTGATCCCCTCACACTCACTCCATCACTTTTACGCTGACCCCCTTACACTCACTCAACCATCGTCACCCTGACACACTCACACTCACTCCATCACTGTCCCCCTGACACCCTAACACACACCATCACTTCCACACTGATCCCCTCACACTCACTCCGTCAATGTCATCCTGACCCCCCCACCCTCACTCCATGACCGTCACCTTTAACCTCTCACAATCATCCCATTACCGTCAAAATAATCCCTCCACACTCACTCCATCACAGTCACCCTGACCACCTCATACTCACTCCATCACCGTCACCCTGACACCCTCACGCTCACTCCATCACCGTCACCCTGACCCCGTCACACTCGTTCCATCACCGTCACAATGAACACCTCACTTTAACTCCATCACCATCACACTGACCCCTCACACTCACTCCACCACTGTCATTCTGGCCCCCTCACACTCCAGCGATCAGAGTCACCCTGACCCCTTCACACTCACTCCATAACCGTCACAGGGATTCCCTCACACTCACTCCATCAACATCACCCTGACACCCCGACACTCACTCCGGCACCATAACACTGATCCCCTCACATTCACTTCATCACTGTCACACTGATCCTCTTATACTCACTCCATCACCATCACTCTGACCCACTCACATTCACTCCATCACCGACTCATTAATGCCCTCACATTCACTAAAAGACTGTCACCCTGATCGCCTCACACTCATTCCAACACCAGCACACTGATCCCCTCATCCTCACTTCATCACCGTCACACTCAACCCCTAACACTCACTCCATCACCATCATCCTGACATCCTCACCCTCACCCCATCACCATCACACTCATCCCACCACACTCACTCCATCACCATCACCTTGACCCCCTCACACTCACTCCATCACTGTCATCTTTAACTTCACACAATCATCCCGTCACCATCACCATTACCCCTTCACAATCACTCCATCTCCTTCACGCTAACCGCCACACACTCACTCCATCACCGTCACCCTGACGCCCTCAATCTCAATCTATCACTGTCACCCTGGCCCTCTCAGATTCACTCCATCACTGTCACTATGAAACCCTCACACTCACTCCATCACCGTCACCCTGACCCCCTCACACTCCCTCCATCACTGTCACCCGACAACCTCACACTCACTCCCTCACCGTTACCCTGACCCACTCGCACTCACTGCATCACCATAATACTTACCCTTTCACACTCACTCCATCAATTTCATACTGATCCTCTCACACTCACTCAATCACCGTCACCCTGAAAACTCACATTCACTCCATCACCGTCATCTTGACCCGCTCACACTCACTCCATCACCGTCACCATGACCCCCTCACACTCACTCCATCACCAACACCATGGCCACCTCACATCACTCCATCACTGCCACGCTGAGCCCCTCACACTCACTCACTCACGGACATCATGACCCCCTCACACTGCATCAAATTCACCCTGATCCTCTCATACTCACTCGATCACCGTCACCCAGACCCCCACACATCACACCATCACTGTCTTCCTGACACACTCACACTCACTCCTTCACCGTCACCCTCACACTCATTCCAACTATGTCACCCTGAACACCTCACACTCACTATATCACACTCACCCTGACCCCGTCACACTTGCTCCATCACCGTCACCGTGACCCCCTCACACTCACTCCATCATCGTCAACCTGACCCACTCACACTCGCTCCATCACCGTCATCGTGACCCCCTCACACTCACTCCATCATCGTCACCCTGAACACCTCACACTCACTACATCACATTCACCCTGAGCCCCTCACACTTGCTCCATCACCGTCACCGTCCCCCTCACACTCGCTCCATCATTATCACGCTGCCACCCTCACACTCACTCCATCACAGTCACCCTGACACCCTCTCACTTAATCCATCACCATCACACTGATCCCCTCACATTCACTCCATCGCCGTCGCCCAGACCTCCTCACACTCAAACCATCAACGTCACCCTGACCCCTCACACTCTCTCCGTCACCATCACCCTGACCCACTCATACTAACTCCACCACCGTCGCCCAGACCCCCTCACACTTACTCCATCACCGTCACCTGACCCACTCACACTCACTCCATCACCATCACCCTGACCGCCTCACACTCACTCCATTACCACCATGCTGACCCTGTCACACTCACTCCACCAGCGTAGCCCAGACCCCCTCACATTCACTCCATTACCGTCATACTGATCCCCGCACACTCACTCCACCACCGTAGCCCAGACCCCCTCACATTCACTCCATCACCGTCACACTGATCCCCTCACACTCACTCCATCACTGTCACCCTTAACCTCTCACAATCATCCCATTACCGTCAAAATAATCCCTTCACACTCACTCCATCACAGTTACCCTGACCGCCTCATACTCACTCCATCACCGTCACCCTGACCCCCTCAAACTCACTCATTCACCGTCACCCTGACCCCCTCACACTCCAGCGATCACAGTCACCCTGACCCCTTCACACTCACTCCATAACCGTCACAGGGATTCCCTCACACTCACTCCGTCAGCATCACCCTGACACCCCGACACTCACTCCAGCACCATAACACTGATCCCCTCACACTCACTCCATCAGTGTCACACTGATCCTCCTACACTCACTTTATCACTGTCACCCTGACACCCTCACAATCACTCCATCACCATCACCCTGACCCACTCACATTCACTCCATCACCGACTCACTAATGCCCTCACATTCACTAAAAGACCGTCAACCGGTCAACCTCACACTCACTCCTTCACCGTCACTCTGATCATCTCACACTTACTCTATCACTGCCACACTGACCCTCTTACATTCACTCCATCACCATCACCCTGACCCCTTCACACTTACTCCATCACCGTCACCCTTAACTTCTCACAATCATTCCGTCACCGTCACCATGATCCCCTCACACTCAATCCATCACCTTCATGCTTACAGCCACACACTCACTCCATCACCGTCAACCTGACACCCTCACTCTCACTCCAACACCATCACCCTGACCCTCTCAGACTCACTGCATCACCATCACCCTGACCCGCTCACAAACGCTCCATCACCATCACCGTGAACCCCTCACACTCACTCCATCACCTTCACGCTTACCGCAACACAGTCACTCCATCACCGTCAACCTGACCCCCTCACTCTCACTCCTTCACTGTCACCCTGATCCCCTCAGACTCACTCCATCACCGTCATCCTGAAACACTTACACTCACGTCATCACTGTCACACTGACCCCCTCACACTGACTCCATCACTGTCACACTGACCCCCTCACACTCAATCCTTCACAGTCAACCTGATCCCCTCAGACTCACTCCATCACTGTCACAGTGATCCCATCACACTCACTCCGTCACCGTCACGCTGACCCCCACTCACTCACTCCAACACCATCACACTGATCCTCTCACACTCACTACGTCATCGTCACCCTGACCCCCTCACACTCACTCTATCACTGTCACACTCACTCCATCACCGTCAACCTGATCCCCTCAGACTTACTCCATCACTGTCACCCTGAAACCCTCACACTCACTCCATCACCGTAACACTGATCCTCTCACACTCACTCTATCACTGTCACACTGACCCTATTACATTCACTCCATCACCCTCACACTGACCCCCTCACACTCCATCCATCACCGTAGCCCTGATCCCATCACACTCACTCCATCACCTTCACCCTTACCGCCACAAACCCACTCCATCACCGCCACACTGACCCTTTCACACTCACTCTATCACCGTCACCCTGAACCCCTCACACTCGCTCCATCACTGTCAAACTAATCCCCTCACACCCACTCCATCAATGTCACCCTGACCTCCTCATACTTCACTCCATCACAGTCACCCTGACCCCCTCACACTCACTCCATCACCGTCACCCTTAACCTCTCACATTCATCCCGTCACCGTCGCTATGACCCCTGCACACTCACTCCATCACTTTCACTATTACCGCCACATAATCACTCCATCACAGTCACCCTGACCCCTTCACACTCACTCCATCGCCATCACACTGATCCCCTCACACTCATGCCATCACAGTCACACTGGCCCGTCCACCCTCACACAATCACCGTCACATTCATCTCCTCACACTCACTCCATCACCGTCACATTGAGCCCCTCACACCCACTCTATTACCGTCACCCTGACACACTCACTCAATCACCGTCACCCTGACACGCCCCCACACTCACTCCATCACCACCGCCTTGACCCCCTCACACTCATTCGACCACTGTCACCCTGACTCCCACACACTCACTCCATCACACTCACCCTGACTCCCACACACTCACTCCATCACTGTCACACTGAGCCCTCAAACTCACTACATCACCTTCACCCTGACTCCCACACATTTACTCCATCACCGTTATACTGACCCTCTGACATTCACTCCATCCCCTCACACTCACTCCTTCACAGTAATCCTGACCTGCTCACACTCACCCCATCACCATCACCCTGACCCCCTCAGACTCACTCCATCACGGTCACACTGACCCCCTCACACTCACTCCATCACCGTCACCCTGAACCCTTCACACTCACTCCATCACCATCACCCTGACAGCCTCACACTCACTCCATCACTTTCACCCTGACCCATTCACACTCGTTCCGTCACCGTCAAACAGAACATCTCACACTCACTCCATCACCGTCACGCTGACCCCCTCACTCTCACTCCATCACCGTCATGCTGACCCCTTCACAGTCACTCCATCACCGTCAGCCTGACCCTCTCACACACACTCCATCACCGCCACGCTGACTCCTCACACTCACTCCATCACCATCACACTATTCCCCTCACACTCACTCCACGACAGTCAACCGGTCAACCTCACACGGACTCCATCACCATCACACTGATCCCCTCACACTCACTATATCACTTGCACACTGACCCCTTTACACTCACTCCACCACCGTCACCCTGACACCCTCACACTCACTCCATCACTTTAACCCTGAAAAACTTACACTCACTCCATTACCGTCACCCTTATCCCCTCAAACACACTCCATCACCGTCACCCATAAACCTTCACCCTCACTCAATCGCCATCACCCTGACCCCAACACACTCACTCCATCACTGTCACCCTGATGCCCTCACACTCACTACATCACCGTGACCCTTACAGCCTCTCACTCACTCCATCACCGTCACCATGACTCCCTCACTCCATTTTCGTCATACTGAGTCCTCACATTCATTCCATCGCCGTCGCCCTGACTCCCACACACTCACTCCATCACCCTTACCCTGACCACCTGACATTCACACCACCACCGCAACCCTTGCCACCTCAGACTCACTCCATCACCCAGTCACACTTACTGCAGCACCATCACACAGAAACCCTCACACCAATTCCATCAACGTCGCACTGACCCCCTCACACTCACTCCATCACTGTCACACTGACCCCCTCACACTCATTCTATCACCGTCACCCTGACTCCCTCACACTCACTCCATCACTCTTACCCTGACCCCCTGACATTCACTCCATCACCGTAACCCTGGCCCCCTCAGACTCACTCCATCACCATCACTATGACCCCTTCAAACTCACTCCATCACCGTCACGCTGACCCTCTCACATTCACTCCAATACGGTCACCCAGACTCTCTCACACTCACTCCATCACTGTCACACTGACCCACTGACACACACTTCATCAGCGTCAACCTGACTCCCTCACACGGACTCCAACACCGTCATCCGGACAGCCTCACACTCACTCCATCACCTTCACCCTGACCCCCTCACACTTGCTCCATCACCAGCAAACGGACCCCGTCCCACTCACTAAATCACTGTCATGCTGACCCCCTCACACTCACTCCATCAACGTCACCCTGACCCGCACACACTCGCTCTATCCCTGCACGCTGAATCCCTCACACTCACTCCATCACTTTCACCCTGAACCCCTCACACTCACTCCATCATCGTCATCCTTACACCCTCACACACACTCCATCACCGTCACTCTTACACCATCATAATCACTCAATCGCCATCACCCTGACCGCTTCACACTCACTGCATCACTGTCACCCTGACCCCCTCACACTCACTCATCACCGTCACTGTTACACCCTCACACACTCTCCATCACCGTCACCCAGACCCCTCACACACTCCATCACCGTCGCCCTAAACCTCTCACAATCATCCCATCACCGTCACCATACCCCTTCACAGTCACTCCATCACCGTCACCCTGACACCCTCACACTCACTCCATCACCGTCACCCTGACCGCCTCACACTCACTCCATCATCGTCACCCTGACACCCTCACACTCACTCCATCACCGTCACCCTGACCGCCTCACACTCACTCCATCACCGTCACCCTGACCCCAGCATACTCGCTCCATCACCGTCACCGTGACCACCTCACACTCACTCCATCATCGTCACCCTGACACCCTCACACTCACTCCATCACTGCCACCCTGATCCCATCACACTCACTCATTGACCAACATCCTGACCCCCTCACACTCATTCCATCACTGTCACCCAGACTCTCACACACTCACTCCATCAGCATCACACTGACACTCTCACACTCACTCCATCACTGTCACCCTGAATCCCTCACACTCACGCGATCACAGTCACACTGACCCATTCACACTTACTCCATCACCGTCACAGTGATCCCCTCACAATCATTCCATCACTGTCACCCTGACACCCCCCACATTCACTCCAACACTATCACACTGGTCCCCTCATACTCATTCCATCACCGTCACACTGACACCGTCACACCCACTCTGTCACTGTTGCCCTGACACACTTTCAATCATTCCATCACCATAACCCTGACCCCTTCGCACTCTCTCCATCACCGTCACACTGACCCCTTCACACTAACCTCCTCACACTCACTCCAACACCGTCAACCCGACAATTTCACACTCACTCCATCACCGCCACACTGACCACCCTCACACTTACTGCTTCACCGTCACCCTGACCCTCTCACACTCACTCCATCACCTTCACACTGATCCGCTCACAATCACTACATCACCGTTACCCTGAACCCCCCCTCACTCACTCCATCACCGTCACATAGACCCTCTCACACTCACTCCATCACTGACACACCGACCCCCTCACACTCACTCCAACACTGTCACCCTGACCCCGTCGCGCTCACTCCATCACCGTCACCCTGACCCCCTCAAGCTCACTACATCACCGGCACACTGATCGCCTCACAGTCATTCCTTCAGCGTCACCCTGACCCCCTCTCACCCACTCCATCACCGTCACAACGAACCCCTCACACTCACTCCATCGCCGTCACACCGACCCTCTCAGACTCACTCCATCACCGTCATCCTGACCCCTTCATGCTCACTACATCACCGTCACACTGATCCCCTCACACTTACTCGCTCACCGTTACACTGATCCCCTCACACGCACTCATCCAGCGTCACCCTGGCCCACTCACACTCACTCCATCACCATCACCCCGTCACCATCACACTCGCTCCATTGTCTTCACCGTGACCCCCTCATACTCACTCCATCACGGTCATACTGACCAACCTCACACTCACTGCTTCACCGTCACCCTGACCCTCTCACACTCACTCCATCACCTTCACACTGATCCCCTCACACTCACTCCATATCCGTCAGCCGGACAGACTCACACTCACTCCATCACCGTCACACTGACCCCTTCACGTTTGCTCCATCACCGTCACCCTGACCCCTTCACACTCACTCCATCACCACCTCCCTGACCCTATAACACTCACTCCATCACTGTCATCCTGACCTCCTCACACTCACTCCATCACGGTCACACTTACCCCCTGACACTCACTCCATCACCATCACCCCGACCCCCTCACAATCATTACATCACGGTCACCCTGAACCCCTCACACTCACTCCATCACCGTCATATAGACCGTCTGACACTCACTCCATTACTGACACTCCGACCCCCTCACACTCACTCCATCACCGACACCCTGACCCCCTCAAACTCACTACATCACCGGCACACTGATCCCCTCACAGTCATTCCTTCAGCATCACCCTGACCCCCTCTCACCCACTCCATCACCGTCAGACCAAACCCCTCACACCCACTCCATCGCCGTCACACCGACCCGCTCAGACTCACTCCATCACCGACATCCTGACCCCTTCACGCTCCCTACATCACCGTCACACTCATCCCCTCACACTCACTCGCTCACCGTTACACTGATCACCTCACACTCACTCCTCCAGCGTCACCCTGACCCCGTCACACTCACTCCATCAGCATCACCCCGTCACCCTCACACTCGCTCCATCTTCTTCACCGTGAGCCCTTCACACTCACTCCATTACGGTCAGCGTGACCTACTAACACTCACTCCATCAACGTCACACTGACCGCCTCACACTCACTCCATTACGGTCAGCCTGACACACTGATACTCACTCCATCACCGTCTCACTCACCTCCTCACACTCACTCTGTCACCGTCATCCTGATCCCCTCGTACACTCACTCTATCACTGACACACCGCCCCTCGCACACTCACTCCATCACTGCCATACTGACCCCATCACACTCACTCCATGACCGACAGCCTGACCCGTTACACTCACTCCATCACCGTCAGCCTGAACCCCTCACATTCACTCCATCACCATCACCCGGGCCCCGTCACGCTCACTCCATCACCGTCACCCTGACCCTCTCACACTCACTACATCACCGTCACACTAATCCCCTCACACTCATTCCTTCAGCGTCACCCTGACCCCGTCACGCACACTCCATCATTGTCACCTGACCCCCTCATGCTCACTGCATCACTGTCACACTGATCCCCTCACACTCACTCTGTCACCGTCACCTTGACCCCCTCACACTCACTCCATCACGGTCACACTGACCCCCTCACAATCACTCCATCACTGTCACCCTGAGCCCCTCACTCTCACTGCATCACCATCAACCTGACCCCCTCACACTCACTCTGTCACCGTCAATTTGACCCCCTCACACTCACTCCATTACGGTCAGCCTGACCCACTAAAACTCACACCATCACCGTCACACTGACCCCCTCACACTCACTCTGTCACCGTCACCTTGACCCCCTCACACTCACTCCTCCAGCGTCACCCTGACCCACTCACACTCACTCCATCACCGTCATCCTGAGCCCGTCACACTCACTCCATCATCATCACCCCGTCACCCTCACACTCGCTCCATCTTCTTCACCGTGACCCCCTCACACTCACTCCATTACGGTCAGCGTGACCCACTGATACTCACTGCATCACCGTCTCACACACCTCCTCACACTCACTCTGTCACCGTCATCCTGACCCCCTCACACTCACTCCATCACCGACACACCGACCCCCTCACACTCACTCTATCAATGACGCACCGACCCTCGCACACTCTCTCCATCACCGTCACACTGCCCCCATCACACTCACTCCATGACCGACAGCTTGACCCGTTACACTCACTCCATCACTGTCAGCCTGAACCCCTCACACTCACTCCATCACCGTCACCCGGACCCCGTCACGCTCACTCCATCACCGTCACCCTGACCCTCTCACACTCACTACATCACCGTCACACTAATCCCCTCACACTCATTCCTTCAGCGTCACCCTGACCCCGTCACGCACACTCCATCATTGTCACCTGACCCCCTCACGCTCACTGCATTACTGTCACACTAATCCCCACACACTCATTCCTTCAGCGTCACCCTGACCCCCTCACACTCCTGCATCACTGTCACACTGACCCCTCACACTCACTCTGTCACCTTCATCCTGACTCCCTCACACTCACTCCAACACCGACACACCGACCCCCTCACACTCACTCTATCACTGACACACCGACCCTCGAACACTCACTCCATCACCGTCACACTGACCCCATCACACTCACTCCATCACCGTCACCATGACCCCCTCACACTCACTCCATCACCAACACCATGGCCACCTCACATCACTCCATCACTGCCACGCTGAGCCCCTCACACTCACTCACTCACGGACATCATGACCCCCTCACACTGCATCAAATTCACCCTGATCCTCTCATACTCACTCGATCACCGTCACCCAGACCCCCACACATCACACCATCACTGTCTTCCTGACACACTCACACTCACTCCTTCACCGTCACCCTCACACTCATTCCAACTATGTCACCCTGAACACCTCACACTCACTATATCACACTCACCCTGACCCCGTCACACTTGCTCCATCACCGTCACCGTGACCCCCTCACACTCACTCCATCATCGTCAACCTGACCCACTCACACTCGCTCCATCACCGTCATCGTGACCCCCTCACACTCACTCCATCATCGTCACCCTGAACACCTAACACTCACTACATCACATTCACCCTGAGCCCCTCACACTTGCTCCATCACCGTCACCGTCCCCCTCACACTCGCTCCATCATTATCACGCTGCCACCCTCACACTCACTCCATCACAGTCACCCTGACACCCTCTCACTTAATCCATCACCATCACACTGATCCCCTCACATTCACTCCATTGCCGTCGCCCAGACCTCCTCACACTCAAACCATCAACGTCACCCTGACCCCTCACACTCTCTCCGTCACCATCACCCTGACCCACTCATACTAACTCCACCACCGTCGCCCAGACCCCCTCACACTTACTCCATCACCGTCACCTGACCCACTCACACTCACTCCATCACCATCACCCTGACCGCCTCACACTCACTCCATTACCACCATGCTGACCCTGTCACACTCACTCCACCAGCGTAGCCCAGACCCCCTCACATTCACTCCATTACCGTCACACTGATCCCCGCACACTCACTCCACCACCGTAGCCCAGACCCCCTCACATTCACTCCATCACCGTCACACTGATCCCCTCACACTCACTCCATCACTGTCACCCTTAACCTCTCACAATCATCCCATTACCGTCAAAATAATCCCTTCACACTCACTCCATCACAGTTACCCTGACCGCCTCATACTCACTCCATCACCGTCACCCTGACCCCCTCAAACTCACTCATTCACCGTCACCCTGACCCCCTCACACTCCAGCGATCACAGTCACCCTGACCCCTTCACACTCACTCCATAACCGTCACAGGGATTCCCTCACACTCACTCCGTCAGCATCACCCTGACACCCCGACACTCACTCCAGCACCATAACACTGATCCCCTCACACTCACTCCATCAGTGTCACACTGATCCTCCTACACTCACTTTATCACTGTCACCCTGACACCCTCACAATCACTCCATCACCATCACCCTGACCCACTCACATTCACTCCATCACCGACTCACTAATGCCCTCACATTCACTAAAAGACCGTCAACCGGTCAACCTCACACTCACTCCTTCACCGTCACTCTGATCATCTCACACTTACTCTATCACTGCCACACTGACCCTCTTACATTCACTCCATCACCATCACCCTGACCCCTTCACACTTACTCCATCACCGTCACCCTTAACTTCTCACAATCATTCCGTCACCGTCACCATGATCCCCTCACACTCAATCCATCACCTTCATGCTTACAGCCACACACTCACTCCATCACCGTCAACCTGACACCCTCACTCTCACTCCAACACCATCACCCTGACCCTCTCAGACTCACTGCATCACCATCACCCTGACCCGCTCACAAACGCTCCATCACCATCACCGTGAACCCCTCACACTCACTCCATCACCTTCACGCTTACCGCAACACAGTCACTCCATCACCGTCAACCTGACCCCCTCACTCTCACTCCTTCACTGTCACCCTGATCCCCTCAGACTCACTCCATCACCGTCATCCTGAAACACTTACACTCACGTCATCACTGTCACACTGACCCCCTCACACTGACTCCATCACTGTCACACTGACCCCCTCACACTCAATCCTTCACAGTCAACCTGATCCCCTCAGACTCACTCCATCACTGTCACAGTGATCCCATCACACTCACTCCGTCACCGTCACGCTGACCCCCACTCACTCACTCCAACACCATCACACTGATCCTCTCACACTCACTACGTCATCGTCACCCTGACCCCCTCACACTCACTCTATCACTGTCACACTCACTCCATCACCGTCAACCTGATCCCCTCAGACTTACTCCATCACTGTCACCCTGAAACCCTCACACTCACTCCATCACCGTAACACTGATCCTCTCACACTCACTCTATCACTGTCACACTGACCCTATTACATTCACTCCATCACCCTCACACTGACCCCCTCACACTCCATCCATCACCGTAGCCCTGATCCCATCACACTCACTCCATCACCTTCACCCTTACCGCCACAAACCCACTCCATCACCGCCACACTGACCCTTTCACACTCACTCTATCACCGTCACCCTGAACCCCTCACACTCGCTCCATCACTGTCAAACTAATCCCCTCACACCCACTCCATCAATGTCACCCTGACCTCCTCATACTTCACTCCATCACAGTCACCCTGACCCCCTCACACTCACTCCATCACCGTCACCCTTAACCTCTCACATTCATCCCGTCACCGTCGCTATGACCCCTGCACACTCACTCCATCACTTTCACTATTACCGCCACATAATCACTCCATCACAGTCACCCTGACCCCTTCACACTCACTCCATCGCCATCACACTGATCCCCTCACACTCATGCCATCACAGTCACACTGGCCCGTCCACCCTCACACAATCACCGTCACATTCATCTCCTCACACTCACTCCATCACCGTCACATTGAGCCCCTCACACCCACTCTATTACCGTCACCCTGACACACTCACTCAATCACCGTCACCCTGACACGCCCCCACACTCACTCCATCACCACCGCCTTGACCCCCTCACACTCATTCGACCACTGTCACCCTGACTCCCACACACTCACTCCATCACACTCACCCTGACTCCCACACACTCACTCCATCACTGTCACACTGAGCCCTCAAACTCACTACATCACCTTCACCCTGACTCCCACACATTTACTCCATCACCGTTATACTGACCCTCTGACATTCACTCCATCCCCTCACACTCACTCCTTCACAGTAATCCTGACCTGCTCACACTCACCCCATCACCATCACCCTGACCCCCTCAGACTCACTCCATCACGGTCACACTGACCCCCTCACACTCACTCCATCACCGTCACCCTGAACCCTTCACACTCACTCCATCACCATCACCCTGACAGCCTCACACTCACTCCATCACTTTCACCCTGACCCATTCACACTCGTTCCGTCACCGTCAAACAGAACATCTCACACTCACTCCATCACCGTCACGCTGACCCCCTCACTCTCACTCCATCACCGTCATGCTGACCCCTTCACAGTCACTCCATCACCGTCAGCCTGACCCTCTCACACACACTCCATCACCGCCACGCTGACTCCTCACACTCACTCCATCACCATCACACTATTCCCCTCACACTCACTCCACGACAGTCAACCGGTCAACCTCACACGGACTCCATCACCATCACACTGATCCCCTCACACTCACTATATCACTTGCACACTGACCCCTTTACACTCACTCCACCACCGTCACCCTGACACCCTCACACTCACTCCATCACTTTAACCCTGAAAAACTTACACTCACTCCATTACCGTCACCCTTATCCCCTCAAACACACTCCATCACCGTCACCCATAAACCTTCACCCTCACTCAATCGCCATCACCCTGACCCCAACACACTCACTCCATCACTGTCACCCTGATGCCCTCACACTCACTACATCACCGTGACCCTTACAGCCTCTCACTCACTCCATCACCGTCACCATGACTCCCTCACTCCATTTTCGTCATACTGAGTCCTCACATTCATTCCATCGCCGTCGCCCTGACTCCCACACACTCACTCCATCACCCTTACCCTGACCACCTGACATTCACACCACCACCGCAACCCTTGCCACCTCAGACTCACTCCATCACCCAGTCACACTTACTGCAGCACCATCACACAGAAACCCTCACACCAATTCCATCAACGTCGCACTGACCCCCTCACACTCACTCCATCACTGTCACACTGACCCCCTCACACTCATTCTATCACCGTCACCCTGACTCCCTCACACTCACTCCATCACTCTTACCCTGACCCCCTGACATTCACTCCATCACCGTAACCCTGGCCCCCTCAGACTCACTCCATCACCATCACTATGACCCCTTCAAACTCACTCCATCACCGTCACGCTGACCCTCTCACATTCACTCCAATACGGTCACCCAGACTCTCTCACACTCACTCCATCACTGTCACACTGACCCACTGACACACACTTCATCAGCGTCAACCTGACTCCCTCACACGGACTCCAACACCGTCATCCGGACAGCCTCACACTCACTCCATCACCTTCACCCTGACCCCCTCACACTTGCTCCATCACCAGCAAACGGACCCCGTCCCACTCACTAAATCACTGTCATGCTGACCCCCTCACACTCACTCCATCAACGTCACCCTGACCCGCACACACTCGCTCTATCCCTGCACGCTGAATCCCTCACACTCACTCCATCACTTTCACCCTGAACCCCTCACACTCACTCCATCATCGTCATCCTTACACCCTCACACACACTCCATCACCGTCACTCTTACACCATCATAATCACTCAATCGCCATCACCCTGACCGCTTCACACTCACTGCATCACTGTCACCCTGACCCCCTCACACTCACTCATCACCGTCACTGTTACACCCTCACACACTCTCCATCACCGTCACCCAGACCCCTCACACACTCCATCACCGTCGCCCTAAACCTCTCACAATCATCCCATCACCGTCACCATACCCCTTCACAGTCACTCCATCACCGTCACCCTGACACCCTCACACTCACTCCATCACCGTCACCCTGACCGCCTCACACTCACTCCATCACCGTCACCCTGACACCCTCACACTCACTCCATCACCGTCACCCTGACCGCCTCACACTCACTCCATCACCGTCACCCTGACCCCAGCATACTCGCTCCATCACCGTCACCGTGACCACCTCACACTCACTCCATCATCGTCACCCTGACACCCTCACACTCACTCCATCACTGCCACCCTGATCCCATCACACTCACTCATTGACCAACATCCTGACCCCCTCACACTCATTCCATCACTGTCACCCAGACTCTCACACACTCACTCCATCAGCATCACACTGACACTCTCACACTCACTCCATCACTGTCACCCTGAATCCCTCACACTCACGCGATCACAGTCACACTGACCCATTCACACTTACTCCATCACCGTCACAGTGATCCCCTCACAATCATTCCATCACTGTCACCCTGACACCCCCCACATTCACTCCAACACTATCACACTGGTCCCCTCATACTCATTCCATCACCGTCACACTGACACCGTCACACCCACTCTGTCACTGTTGCCCTGACACACTTTCAATCATTCCATCACCATAACCCTGACCCCTTCGCACTCTCTCCATCACCGTCACACTGACCCCTTCACACTAACCTCCTCACACTCACTCCAACACCGTCAACCCGACAATTTCACACTCACTCCATCACCGCCACACTGACCACCCTCACACTTACTGCTTCACCGTCACCCTGACCCTCTCACACTCACTCCATCACCTTCACACTGATCCGCTCACAATCACTACATCACCGTTACCCTGAACCCCCCCTCACTCACTCCATCACCGTCACATAGACCCTCTCACACTCACTCCATCACTGACCACACCGACCCCCTCACACTCACTCCAACACTGTCACCCTGACCCCGTCGCGCTCACTCCATCACCGTCACCCTGACCCCCTCAAGCTCACTACATCACCGGCACACTGATCGCCTCACAGTCATTCCTTCAGCGTCACCCTGACCCCCTCTCACCCACTCCATCACCGTCACAACGAACCCCTCACACTCACTCCATCGCCGTCACACCGACCCTCTCAGACTCACTCCATCACCGTCATCCTGACCCCTTCATGCTCACTACATCACCGTCACACTGATCCCCTCACACTTACTCGCTCACCGTTACACTGATCCCCTCACACGCACTCATCCAGCGTCACCCTGGCCCACTCACACTCACTCCATCACCATCACCCCGTCACCATCACACTCGCTCCATTGTCTTCACCGTGACCCCCTCATACTCACTCCATCACGGTCATACTGACCAACCTCACACTCACTGCTTCACCGTCACCCTGACCCTCTCACACTCACTCCATCACCTTCACACTGATCCCCTCACACTCACTCCATATCCGTCAGCCGGACAGACTCACACTCACTCCATCACCGTCACACTGACCCCTTCACGTTTGCTCCATCACCGTCACCCTGACCCCTTCACACTCACTCCATCACCACCTCCCTGACCCTATAACACTCACTCCATCACTGTCATCCTGACCTCCTCACACTCACTCCATCACGGTCACACTTACCCCCTGACACTCACTCCATCACCATCACCCCGACCCCCTCACAATCATTACATCACGGTCACCCTGAACCCCTCACACTCACTCCATCACCGTCATATAGACCGTCTGACACTCACTCCATTACTGACACTCCGACCCCCTCACACTCACTCCATCACCGACACCCTGACCCCCTCAAACTCACTACATCACCGGCACACTGATCCCCTCACAGTCATTCCTTCAGCATCACCCTGACCCCCTCTCACCCACTCCATCACCGTCAGACCAAACCCCTCACACCCACTCCATCGCCGTCACACCGACCCGCTCAGACTCACTCCATCACCGACATCCTGACCCCTTCACGCTCCCTACATCACCGTCACACTCATCCCCTCACACTCACTCGCTCACCGTTACACTGATCACCTCACACTCACTCCTCCAGCGTCACCCTGACCCCGTCACACTCACTCCATCAGCATCACCCCGTCACCCTCACACTCGCTCCATCTTCTTCACCGTGAGCCCTTCACACTCACTCCATTACGGTCAGCGTGACCTACTAACACTCACTCCATCAACGTCACACTGACCGCCTCACACTCACTCCATTACGGTCAGCCTGACACACTGATACTCACTCCATCACCGTCTCACTCACCTCCTCACACTCACTCTGTCACCGTCATCCTGATCCCCTCGTACACTCACTCTATCACTGACACACCGCCCCTCGCACACTCACTCCATCACTGCCATACTGACCCCATCACACTCACTCCATGACCGACAGCCTGACCCGTTACACTCACTCCATCACCGTCAGCCTGAACCCCTCACATTCACTCCATCACCATCACCCGGGCCCCGTCACGCTCACTCCATCACCGTCACCCTGACCCTCTCACACTCACTACATCACCGTCACACTAATCCCCTCACACTCATTCCTTCAGCGTCACCCTGACCCCGTCACGCACACTCCATCATTGTCACCTGACCCCCTCATGCTCACTGCATCACTGTCACACTGATCCCCTCACACTCACTCTGTCACCGTCACCTTGACCCCCTCACACTCACTCCATCACGGTCACACTGACCCCCTCACAATCACTCCATCACTGTCACCCTGAGCCCCTCACTCTCACTGCATCACCATCAACCTGACCCCCTCACACTCACTCTGTCACCGTCAATTTGACCCCCTCACACTCACTCCATTACGGTCAGCCTGACCCACTAAAACTCACACCATCACCGTCACACTGACCCCCTCACACTCACTCTGTCACCGTCACCTTGACCCCCTCACACTCACTCCTCCAGCGTCACCCTGACCCACTCACACTCACTCCATCACCGTCATCCTGAGCCCGTCACACTCACTCCATCATCATCACCCCGTCACCCTCACACTCGCTCCATCTTCTTCACCGTGACCCCCTCACACTCACTCCATTACGGTCAGCGTGACCCACTGATACTCACTGCATCACCGTCTCACACACCTCCTCACACTCACTCTGTCACCGTCATCCTGACCCCCTCACACTCACTCCATCACCGACACACCGACCCCCTCACACTCACTCTATCAATGACGCACCGACCCTCGCACACTCTCTCCATCACCGTCACACTGCCCCCATCACACTCACTCCATGACCGACAGCTTGACCCGTTACACTCACTCCATCACTGTCAGCCTGAACCCCTCACACTCACTCCATCACCGTCACCCGGACCCCGTCACGCTCACTCCATCACCGTCACCCTGACCCTCTCACACTCACTACATCACCGTCACACTAATCCCCTCACACTCATTCCTTCAGCGTCACCCTGACCCCGTCACGCACACTCCATCATTGTCACCTGACCCCCTCACGCTCACTGCATTACTGTCACACTAATCCCCACACACTCATTCCTTCAGCGTCACCCTGACCCCCTCACACTCCTGCATCACTGTCACACTGACCCCTCACACTCACTCTGTCACCTTCATCCTGACTCCCTCACACTCACTCCAACACCGACACACCGACCCCCTCACACTCACTCTATCACTGACACACCGACCCTCGAACACTCACTCCATCACCGTCACACTGACCCCATCACACTCACTCCATGACCGACAGCTTGACCCGTTACACTCACACCATCACCGTCAGCCTGAACCCCTCACGCTCACTCCATCACCGTCACCCGGACCCCGTCACGCTCACTCCATCACCGTCACCCTGACCCTCTCACACTCACTGCATCACTGTCACCCTGACCCCCTCACACTCATTGCATCACCGTCAGCCTGACCCACTGATCCTCACTCAATCACCGTCACCCTGATCCCATCACACTCCTCCATCACGGTTCCCCTGACCCCCTCACACTCACTCCATCATTGTCATCTTGACCCCCTTACACTCACTCCATCACTGTCACACTGACAACCTCACACTCACTCCATCATTATCACCCCGAACCACTCACAATCACTCCATCACCGTCACCCTGAACCCTTCATACTCACTCCATCACCGTCACACCGACCCTCTCACACTCAAACCATCACCGTCATACCGACCCTCTCACATTTACTCCATCACCGTCACCCTGACCCCCTCATGCTCACTACATCACCGTCACACTGATCCCTCACACTCATTCCTTCAGCGTCACCCTGACCCCCTCTCACCCACTCCATCACCGTTACAACGAACCCCTCACACTCACTGCATCTCCATCATTCTGACCCCCTCACACTCATCCGATCACCCTAACACTGATCCCCGCACACTCACTCTTTCAGTGTCACGCTGACCCATCACACTCACTCCATCACCGTCATCCTGACCCCGTCACACTCACTCCATCACCATTACCCCGTCACCCTCACACTCGCTCCAACTTCTTCACCATGACCCCCTCACACTCACTCCATCACGGTCAGCCTGACCCACTAACACTCACTCCATCACGGTCACACTGACCCCTAGACTCACTCCATCACGGTCAGCCTGACCCACTAAGACTCACTCCATCACCGTCACACTGACTGCCTCACACTCACTCCATTACGGTCAGCCTGACCCACTGATCCTCACTCCATCACCGTCTCACTGACCTCCTCACACTCACTCTGTCACCGTCACCCTGACCCCCTCGCACTCACTGCATCACCGTAAACCTGACCTCCTCATACTCACTGCATCACCGTCCCCGACACTCTTACCCTCACTCCATCACTGTCATCCTGACCCCTCACCCTCACTCCATCACCGTTACCCTGACCCCGTCAGACTCACTCCATCATCGTCATCCTGACCCCGTTAAACTCACTCAATCACTGCCACACTGACAATCTTACACTCACTCTATCACCGTCACCCTGAACCCCCTCACACTCACCCTGTCACCGAATTCCTGACCCGTACACTCACTCCATTACCGTCACCCCGGCCCCCTCACACTCACTCCATCACCGTCACCCTGAACCCCTCACACTCAGTACATCGCCTTCACCCCGACCCCGTTACACTCACTCCATCACCGTCCACCTGAGTCCGTCACGCTCACTCCATCACCGTCACCCTGACTCCTACACCCTCACTACATCTCCATCACCGTCATCCTGACCCTGTCACACTCACTCCATCACCATCACCCCGTCTCCCTCACACTTTCTCCATCTTATTCACCGTCACCTCCTCACACTCACTCCATCATGGTCACACTAATCCCCTCACACTCACTCCATCGCCGTCACACCGACCCCCTCACACTCACTGCATCACCGTCACCCTGATCCCATCACACTCCTCCATCACCATCACCCAGACCCCCTCAGACTCACTCCATCATCGTCATCCTGACCCACTTACACTCACTCCATCACTATCACAATGACAACCTCACACTCACTCCATCAACATCACCCTGACCCTCTCACACTCACTCCATCACCGTCACGCCGACCCCCTCACACTCACTCCATCACCATCACCCACAACCCCTCACACTCACTCCATCACCGTCACCCTGACCCCTACACTCTCACTACACCACCATCACACTTATCCCCTCACACTCATTCCTTCAGCGTCACCCTGACCCCGTCACGCTCTCTCCATCACCGTCACACTGACCCCCTCACACTCACTGCATCACTGTCAAACTAATCTCCTCACATTCATTCCTTCAGCGTCACCCAGACCCCCTGACACTCCTGCAGCACCATCATTCTGATCCCCTCACACACACTACTTCAGCGTCACCCTGACCCCGTCACACTCACTCCATCACCCATCACCCCATCACCCTCACTCTGGCTCCATCCTCTTCACCGTGACCCCCTTACACTCACTCCATCACGGTCACACTGACCCGCTCACACTCACTCCATTAACATCACCCCGACGCCCTCACAATCACTCCATCACCGTCACTCTGAACCCCTCACTCTCACTCCATCACCGTGACACTGACCCTCTCACACTCACTACATCACCATCACACTAATCCCCTCACACTGATTACTTCAGCGTCACCCTGACCCCTTCACGCTCACTCCATCATCGTCACACTGACCCCGTTACACTCACTACGCCACTGTCACACTTATCCTGTCACACGCATTCCTTCATCGTCACCCTGACCCCCTCACACGCCTGCATCACTTTCATTCTGATCCCCTCGCACTCACTCCTTCAGCGTCACCCTGACCCACTCAGTCCATCACGGTCACACTGAACAACTCAAACACACTCCATCACCGCCATCCTGAGCCACTCACACTCACTCCATCACCATGATCCCGTCACCCTCACACTCACTCCATCTTCTTCACCGTGACCCCCTCACACTCACTCTATCACGGTCACATTGACCCGCTCACACTAACTCGATCACGGTCAGCCTGACCCACTAACACTCACTCCATCACCGTCACACTGACCGCCTCACCCTCACTCCATTACGGTCAGCCTGACCCACTAACACTCACTCCATCACCGTCACACTAACCCCCTCACACTCACTCTGTCACCGTTACCTTGACCCCCTCACACTCACTCCATCACGGTCACACTGACCGCCTCACCCTCACTCCATTACGGTCAGCCCGACCCACTAACACTCACTCCATCACCGTCACACTAACCCCCTCACATTCACTCTGTCACCGTTACCTTGACCCCCTCACACTCCTGCATCACCATCCTTCTGATCCCCTCACACTCACTCCTTCAGCGTCACCCTGACCCAATCACACTCAGTCCATCACGGTCACACTGAGCCACTCAAACACACTCCATCACCATCATCCCGTTACCCTCACACTCGCTCCATCTTCTTCACCGTGACCCCCTCACACTCACTCCATCACGGTCAGCCTGACCCACTAACACTCACTCCATCACCGTCACACTGACCGCCTCACCCTCACTCTGTCACCGTTACCTTGACCCCCTTACACTCACTCTATCACGGTCACACTGACCCACTCACAATCACTCCATCACTGTCACCCTGACCCCATCACGCTTACTGCATCACCGTCAAACTGACCCTGTCATACTCATTACATCACTGTCACACTGACAACCTCATACTCACTCCATCAACATCACCCTGACCCTCTCACACTCACTCCATCACCGTCACGCCGACCCCCTCACACTCACTCCATCACCATCACCCACAACCCCTCACACTCACTCCATCACCGTCACCCTGACCCCGTCACGCTCACTCCAACACTGTCACCCTGACCCCTACACTCTCACAACACCACCGTCACACTAATCCCCTCACACTCATTCCTTCAGTGTCACCCTGACCCCGTCACGCTCTCTCCATCACCGTCACCTTGACCCCTCAGACTCACTGCATCACTGTCAAACTAATCCCCTCACATTCATTCCTTCAGCGTCACCCAGACCCCCTGACACTCCTGCAGCACCATCATTCTGATCCCCTGACACTCACTCCTTCAGCGTCACCCTGACCCACTCACACTCAGTCCATCACGGCCACACTGAGCTCCTCACACTCGCTCCATCACCGTCATCCTGACCCCGTCACTCTCACTCCATCACCATTACCCCATCACCCTCACACTCGCTCCATCCTCTTCACCGTGACCCCCTTACACTCACTCCATTACGGTCACACTGACCCGCTCACACTCACACCATCATGGTCACCTTGACCCCGTCACGCTCACTCCATCAACATCACCCCGACGCCGTCACAATCCCTCCATCACCGTCACCCTGAACCCCTCATTCTCACTCCATCACGTGACACTGACACTCTCACACTCTTTACATCACCGTCACCCGGACCCCGTCACGCTCACTCCATCACCATCACCCTGACCCTCTCACACTCACTACATTACCGTCACACTAATCCCCTCACACTCACACTCAGTCCATCACGGTCACACTGAGCCCCTCACACTCGCTCCATCACCGTCATCCTGACCCCGTCACTCTCACTCCATCACCATTACCCCATCACCCTCACACTCGCTCCATCCTCTTCACCGTGACCCCCTGTCACTCACTCCATCACGGTCACACTGACCCCCTTACACTCACTCCATCACGGTCACACTGACCCCCTTACACTCACTCCATCACGGTCACACTGACCCCCTTACACTCACACCATCACGGTCATACTGACCCCGTCACGCTCACTCCATCACCATCACCCCGACGCCCTCACAATCACTCCATCACCGTTACCCTAAGCCCCTCACACTCACTCCATCATCGTGACACTGACCCTCTCACACTCACTCTATTACCGTCACACCGACCCTCTCACACTCACTACAACACCGTCACCCTGACCCCGTCACGTTCACTCCATCACCGTCACCCTGACCCCCTCTCACTCACTACATCACTGTCACATTAATCCCCTCACACTCATTCCTTCAGCGTCACCCTGACCCCCTCACACTCCTGCATCACCATTATTCTGATCCCCTCACACTCACTCCTTCAGCGTCACCCTGACGGACTCACACTCAGTCCATCACGGTCACACTGACCCCGTCACGCTCACTCCATCACCATCATCCCGACCCCGTCACAATCACTCCATCACTGTCACCCTGACCCTCTGACACTCACTACATCACCGTCACACTAATCCCCTCACACTCACTCCATCACCGTCACCTTGACCCCCTCACACTCACTACATCACTGTCATACTAATCCCCTCACACTCATTCCTTCAGCGTCACCCTGACCCCCTCACACTCCTGCATCACCATTATTCTGATCCCCTCACACTCACTCCTTCAGCGTCACCCTGACGGACTCACACTCAGTCCATCACGGTCAAACTGAACCCCTCAAACATACTCCATCACCGTCATCCTGAGCACGTCACAATCACTCCATCACCATCACCCCGTCACCCTCACACTCGCTTCATCTTCTTCACCGTGACCCCCTCCCACTCACTCCATCACGGTCACACTGTCCCGCTCACACTCACTCCATCACGGTCAGCCTGACCCACTAACACTCACTCCATCACCGTCACACTGACCGCCTCACACTCACTCTGTCACCGTTACCTTGACCTCCTCACACTCAGTCCATCACGGTCACCCTGACCCACTCACGCTCATTGCGTCATGGTCAACCTGACCCCCTCATACTCACTCCATCACCGTCACCCTGATCCCATCACACTCCTCCATCAACGTCACCCTGACCCCCTCACACTCACTCCATCATCGTCATCCTGACCCCCTTCCACTCACTCCATCACTGTCACACTGACAACCTCACACACACTCCATCAACATCACCCTGACCCCCTCACATTCACTCCATCACCGTCACACCGACCCCCTCACACTCACTCCATCACTGTCACACTGACCCCATGACACTCAGTCCATCCTCGTCACTCTGATCCACTAACAGTCACTCCAACACCGTCACCCTGACCCCTTCACACTCACTCCATCACTGTCAGACTGACCCCATCACACTCACTCCATCACCGTCACCCTGACCACTCACGCTCACTCATTCAGCGTCACCCTGACCCTCTCACAATCACTCCATCACCTCACACTCATTCCATCACTTTCACCCTGACCCCCTCACACTCACTCCATCACCATCATCCTGACCCGCTCGCACTCACTCCTTCACCATCACCGAGATCCCCCTCAACACCACTCCATCACCGTCCCACCGACTCACTCACACTCACTCCTTCACCATCACACTAATCCACTCACACTCACCCAGACACAGTCACCCTGACCCCCTCACACTCACTCCATCACCGTCACGCTGACCCACTCACACTCACTGCATCTCTCTCACCCTGACCCTCTCACACTCATGCCATGACCCTCACCCTGATCAAATCACACTCACTCCATCACCGTCACCCGGACCCCATCCCATTCAGTCCATCTCCGTCACCCAGACCCCCTCACACTCACTCCATCACTGTCACACTGACCCCCACACACTCACTCCTTCACAGTGAACCTTATGCATCACACACACTGCATCACCGTCACCCTCATTACCTCACACTCACTCCATCTCCATCAATCTGACTCCTCAAACTCACTCCAACACCGTCAAACCTATCCCCTCACACTCACTTCATCACCATCGCATGGATCCCCTTACACTCACTCCATCACTGTCACGCTGACAACCTCACACTCACTCCATCAACATCACACTGACTCCCTCACACTCTCTCCATCACAGTCACCCTGAAGCCTCACACTCACTATATCATCATCATCCTGAGCGCACAACACTCACCCAGACACTGTCACTATGACCCCCTCACACTCAATGCATCACTGCCTCCCTGACTGACTCACACTCACTCCATCACCGTCACCCGGACCCCATCCCACTCAGTCCATCTCCGTCACCCAGACCCCCTCACACTCACTCCATCACAGTCACCCTGAACCCCCAACACTCACTCCTTCGCCGTGAACCTGATGCCTCACACACACTCCATCACTGTCACCCTCACTCACCTCACACTCACTCCATCCCCATCAATCTGACCCCCCTCACACTCACTTCATCACCATCACACGGATCTCCTCACACTCACTCCATCACCGTCACCCTGACCCCCCACATGCTCTCCATCACTGTCACCCTTACCAACTCACACTTTCTCAATCCCCGTCACCATGAACCCTTCACACTCACTACATCGTCATCACACTGAGCCCACAACACTCACCCAGACACCGTCACCCTGACCCCCTCACACTCACTCCATCGCCCTCATCATGACCCCGTCATACTCAATCTATCACCGTCACCCTGACCCCCTCACAGTCACTCCACCACTGTCACCTTGACCCACTCACACTCACTCCATCACCCTCACCCTGACCACCTCATAGTCAATCTATCACAGTCACCCTGACCCCCTCACACTCACTCCATCACGGTCATCGAGACCCCGTCACACTCACTACATCAACATCGCCTAGACCCCCTCACACATACTCCATCACCGTCACCCTGACATCCTCACACTCAACCAGCTACCGTCACTATGACTCGCTCACACTCACGCTATCACTGTCACCCTGACCCTCTAAAACTCACTCCATCACCGTCACCCTGCTCACCTCTCACTCACACCTTTAGCGTCACCCTGAACCCCTCACACTCACTCCATCACCCTCACTCTGACCGCCTGACACTGACTCCATCACCCTCACCCAGACCCCCTCACACTTGCTACATCACAGTCACCCTGGTACCCTCACACTCACTCCATCACCATCGCTCTGACCGCCTCACACTCACTCCATCACTGTCACCCTTACCAACTCACACTCTCTCCATCCCCGTCACCCTGAACCCTTCACACTCACTACATCATCATCTCCCTGAGCCCACAACACTCACCCAGATACCGTCACTATGACCCCCTCACACTCACTGCATCACTGCCACCCTGACTGCCTCACACTCAGTCCATCTCCGTCACCCTTCCCCCTCACACTCACTGCATCACAGTCTCCCTGACACCCTCACACCCACTCCATCACCCTCACCCTAACCTCCACACACTCACTCCATCACATTCACACTAACCTCCGCACACTCACTCTATCATCCTCACCCAGACCTCCTCACAATCACTCCAGCACTGTCACCGTGATACATTCACACTCACTCCATCACCGGCAAACCTACCTCCTCACACTCACTCCATCACTGTCAGCCTGACCCCCTCACACTCACTCCATCGCATTCAACCTGACCCCCTCTTACTCACTCTATCACACTCACGCTGACCCCTTCACACTCGCTCCGTCACATTCACCCTGACCCCCTCTCTATCACTGTCACATTGACACCCTCACACTCACTACATCACCATCAACCTGACCCCCTCATACTCACTCTATCAATGTAACCTTCACGCTCTCACACTCACTCCTTCACAGTAACCCTGACCACCTCACTCTCAGTCTATCACCCTCACACTGACCCCCTCACATTCACTCCATTACTGTCCCCGTGACCCTATCACACTCACTACATGACCGTCACATTGATCCCCTCACACTCACTCCATCACCATCCGACTGACCCCACCACACTCACTCCATCACCGTCACACAGAATCCCTCACTCTCACTCCATCCCCGTCATCCTGACCTGCTCAGAATCATTCCTTCACCATCACACTGACCACCTCACTCTCACTTCATCAGCGTCACACTGACTCCCTCACACTCACTCCTTCACCGTCACTCTGACCCTCTCACAATCACTCCGTCATCTTCACACAGACGCCCTTACTCTCACTCCATCACTGTCACCCTGACCCCCTCACACTCACTCCATCACCATCACCCAGACCCCCTCACACCCACTCCATCACCGCCATCCTGACCCGCTCACACTCACTCCTTCATCATCACCCTGACTCCCCTCATACTCACTCCCTCACATCACACCAACTCCCTCACACTCACTCCTTCACCGTCACCCTGACCCCATCACACCCACTCCGTCCCCGTCACCCTGACCCCCTCACACTCACTCCATCACAGTCACCCTGACCCCCTCAAACACACTCCATCACTCTAACCCTGACCCCCACACTCACTCCATCACTGTCACTGTGACCCCCTCACACTCACTCCACCACCCTCACCCTCACCCTCGCACCCCTCACACTGACTCCATCAGCCTCCCCGACACACTCACACTCACTCTATCGCTGTCACCCTGACCCTCTCACACTTACTCTATCATCATCACACTGACCACCTCACACTCTCTCCATCACTCTCACCCTGGCCCCTCACAATCACTGTATCACCGTCACCCTGACCTCCTCACACTGTCTCCCCCACTGTCAACTTGAGCTCCTCACACTCACTCCATCACCGTCACCCTTACCCACTCACACTCACTCCATCACTGTAACCGTGACCCCCTCACACACACACGCGATCACCGTCATCCTGACACCCTCACACTCACTTCGTCACTGTCACCCTGACCGAACAACTCTCATTCCGTCACCGTCACCTGACCCTTTCACACTCACTCCATCACTGTCACCCTGACGCCTTCACACTCACTCCATCACTGTCTCCCTGAGCCTCCAACACTCACCCAGACACCGTCACTATGACCCCCTCACACTCACTGCATCACTGTCACCCTGACTGCATCACACTCACTCCATCTCCGTCACCCTGTCCTCCTCACACTCACGCCATCACCGTCACCCAGACCCACTCACACTCACCCAGATACCGTCACCATGACCACCTCACACTCACTGCATCACTGTCACCCTGAACCCCTCACACTCACTCCATCACCCTCTCACTGACCCCCTCACACTCACTCCATCACGGTCACCCAGACCCACTCACATACCCACCATCACCGTCACCCTGACACCCTCACACTCACCCAGATACCGTCACTATGAGCCCCTCACACTCACTTCATAACTGTCAACATGACCGACCATCAACTCATTCCATCACCTTCAGCCTGACCCTTTCACACTCACTCCATCACCGACACCCTGCTCACCTCACACTCACTCCATCACTGTCATCCTGATCCCCCAACACTCACCCAGACACCGTCACTATGACCCCCTCACACTCACTGCATCACTGTCACCCTGACTTCCTCACACCCACTCCATCACCCTGACCCCCTCACACTCACTATCACCGTCACCCTAACCCACTCACTCTCCCTCCTTGACAATCACCCTGACCCCCTCACATTCACATTGTCACCCTCACCCTGACCCACTCACACTCACTCCATCACTGTCACCGTGACCACCTCATACTCACTCCATCACTGTCCCTTGGCCCCCTCACACTCACTCCATCACTGTCACCTTGACTCCCACTCACTGACTCCATCACACTCATCCTGACCCCCTCTTACTCACTGCATCACGGTCACCCTGTCCCCCTCACAATCACTCCATCACGGTCATCCTGACCCTCTCACATTCACTCCATCACCGTCACCCTGACCCCCCCACTCATTCCATCCCTGTCACCCTGACACCCTCACACACACTCCATCACCCCGACACCCTCACATTCACCCAGATACCATCACTATGACCCCCTCACACTCCCTGCATCACATTTACCCTGACCGACTCACACTCACTCCATCACCTTCACCCTGACCCCCTCAATCTCACTCCATCACAGTCAAACTGATCTCCCACACTCACTCCATCGCCCTCACCTTGACTCCCTCACCCTCTCAATCTATCACCATCACCCTGACCCCTCACAATCACTCCATCACCATCACCCTGACAGCCTCACACAAACTCCATCGTCGTCACCCTGACCCTCAACACTCACTCCATCGCCCTCACACTAACCCCGTCATACTCAATCTATCACCGTCACCCTGACCCCCTCACACTCACTCCACCAATGTCACCTTGACCCACTCACACTCAATCCATCACCCTCACCCTGACCACGTCATAGTCAATCTATCACTGTCACCCTGACCCCCTTACACTCACTCCATCACCATCACCCTGACAGCCTCTCACTCACTCCATCACGGTCACCCAGACCCCGTCACACTCACTCCATCAACATCACCCAGACCCCCTCACATATAGTCCATCACCGTCACCCTGACATCTTCACACTCAACCAGCTACCGTCACTATGACTCACTCACACTCACGGTATCACTGTCACCCTGACCCTCTCATACGCACTCTATCCCCGTCACCCTGCTCACCTCTCACTCACACATTTCACCGTCACCATGACCCCTCACAATCATTCTATCACTGTCACCCTGACCCCCTCACACTCACTGTATCACAGTCACTCCGACACCCTCACACTCACTCCATCAACCTCACTCTGACCGCGTCACACTCACTCCATCACCCTCACCCAGACCTCCTCACACCCACTCCATCACAGTCACCCTGACACCCTCACACTCACTCCATCACCCTCACCCTGACCCACTCACATTCACTCCATCACCGCCTCCCTGACCCCCTCACACTCACTCCATCACCCTCACCCTGACCCCCTCACACTCACTCCATCACCGTCACCCTGCTTACCTCTCATTCACAGCATCACCCTCACTCTGACCGCCTCACACTCACTCCATCACTGTCAACTTGACCCCCTCACACTCACTCTTTCACCTTCACCCTTACCCCTTCACACTCACTCCATCATCCTTACCCTGATCCACTCACACTCACTCCATCACCGTCTTCCTGACCCCTTCACACTCACTCCATCACCCTCACCCTGAGCCCCTCAAATTAATTCCATCACCGTCACCCTGACCCGCTCACACTCTCTCTATCACTTTCACCTTGACCCCCTCTCGTCATCACCCTCACCCTGACCCGCTCACACTCCCTCCATTAACCTCACCCTGACCGCCTCACAATCACTCCATCAACGTCAGCCAGACCCCCTCACACTCACTCCATCACAGTCTCCCTGACACCATCGCACTCACTCCAAAACCGTCACCCGAAATAACTCACACTCACTCCATCACAGTCACCATAACCCCCTCACACTCATTCTTTCACTGTCACCCTGATCCCCTCACACTAACTCCATCACCGTCACACTGATCCCTCGCACTCACTCCATCACCATCACCTGACCCCCTCACATTCACTCTATCTCTGTCACTCTGACCCCCTCACACTCATTCAATCACCATCATACTGATCCTCTCACACTCGCTCCAGCACCGACACCCTGACCCCCTCACACTCACTGCATCACAGTCACCCTAACCACCTTACACGAAAACCATCACCGTCACCCTGACCCCCTCACACTCACTCCCTCACCACCAACCTGAAACCCCACAGTCACTCCATCATCGTCTCCCTGACCCCCTCACACTCAATCCTTCACCGTCACCCTGACCCCTCACACTCAATACATCGCCGTCAACCTGAACTCTCACACTCCCTCCACCACCGTCACTCTGAACCCCTCACATTCACGCCTTCACCTTCACCCTGACATACTCGCACTCACTCTATCCCCGCCGCCCTGACCCCTCACACTCCCTTCATCTCTGTCACCCTGACCCCCTTACACTCACTCCATCACTATCACACTGATTCCCTCACACTCATTCCATCACCATCACCCTGACCCCCTCACACTCACTCAATCACCGTCATACTGATCCTCTCACACTCGCTCCAGCACCGTCACCCTCACCCCCTCATACTCACTCCATCACCATCACACTAAACCCCTCACACTCACTCCATCGCCGTCAACCTGAACCCTTCACACTCACTCCACCACTGTCACACTGACCCACTCACACTCACTCCATCACCACCACACTGACTCCCTCACACTCACTCCATCACCGCCACGCTGACCATTTCACACTCACTCCATCACAGTCACCATGACCCCTCACACTCAATGCATCAAAGTCATCCTGATAACATCACACTCACTCCATCACCGTCACACTGAACCCCTCAGACTCATTTCATCGCCGTCTCCCTGACCCCCTCACACAAACACCATCACTGTTACACCGACCCTTGGACTCACTCCATCACCGTCACACTGAACCCTCTCACTCACTCCATCACCGTCTCACTGAACCCCTCACACTCACTCCATCACAGTCTCCTGGACCCTTCTCACATTCACTCCATCACAGTCACCCTGATCCCCTCACACTTATTCGATCTCCGTTACAATGACCCCCTCACACTCACTCACTCACTGTCAGCCTGACCCTCTCACACTCTCTCAATCACCATCACCCAGACCCCCTCACATTGGCTCAGTCATAGTCACCCAGACCCCCTCACAATCACTCCATCACTGTTACCTTGATCCCCTCACACTCACTCCATCACCGACACACTTACTGGCTCACACTCCCTCCATCCTCGTCACTGTGACCCCCTCACACTCACTCCGTCACTGACACTCTGACCCCCCTCACACTCACTACATTACACAATGCTCCACACCACTCCCACCGTCACGCTCACCCCCCACGCACTCACCACCATCACACACACTGCCCCACACCACCCCCACCATCACGCTCGCCCCCACACATTCCACCACCAGCAGATACACTGCCCCACACCACCCTCACAATCACGCTCACTCGCACACACTACCACCATCACTCACACTGCCCCACACAACCCCCACTATTATGCTGACCCCCACACACTCCACCACCATCACACACACTGCCCAACACCAACCCCACCATCACGCTCACTCCCACACAATCCACAGCCATCACACATGCTGCCCCACACAACCCCCACCGTCACACGCCCCCCCACGCACTCCACAACCCTCACGCACACTGGCACACACCACTATTACCGTCACCCTCACCCCCACACACACTGCCACACTCCACCCCCACTGTCATGCTTACCCTCACACACTCCACAACCATCACACACCCTGCCCCACACCACCCTCACCATCACACTCACCCCTGCACACTCCAACACCCTCACACACACTGCCCTACACTACCCTCACCATCACGCTCAACCCCACACGCTCCACAACCATCACACACACTGCTCCACACCACCCCCACCATCACACTCATACCCATACACTCCACTACCGTCACACACACTGCCCCACAGCACCCTCACCGTCATGTTCACCCCCCACACACTTCACCACCATCACAAACACTGCCCCACACCATCCCCACCATCACACTCACCCCCACACTCTCCACCATCCTCACACATACTGCCCAACACTACCCTCACTGTCACGCTCGACAACCATCACACACACTGCCCCACACCACCCCCACCGTCACGTTCACATCCACACACTCCACCACCGTCACAACCACTGCCCCACACTTCCTTCACCATCAAACTCACTCCATCACACTCCACCACCCTCACACATACTGCCTCACACCACTCTCACCGTCACGCTCAACCCCACACGCTCCACAACCATCACACACACTGCTCCACACCACCCCCACCGTCACGCTCACACTCACACACTCAACCACCCTCACACACACTGCCACACACCACCTCCACTGTCACGCTCACCCCCACACAATCCACCTCCCTCACACACACTGCCCCACATCACCAACCCCACCGTCATGCTCACACCACACACTCCAGCACCCTCATACACACTACCCAACACAAGCCTCAACGTCACGCTGACTCCCAGACACTCCACAACTATCACACACCCTGCCCCACACCACCCCCACTGTCATACTCACACCCACACACTCCATCACCCTCACACACATTGCCACACCCCCCCACCATCACGCTCACCCCCACACTCCACCATCCTTACACACAATGCGTCACACCACCCCAACCAACACGCTCACCCCCACACACTCGACCAGCCTCACACACACTGACCCACATCACCCTCACTGTCACACATACCCCCGCACACTCCACCACCCTCACACACACTGGGCCACACTACTCTCACTGTCACTCTCAACCCCACACGCTCCACATCCATCACACACACTGCCCCACCCCACCCCCACCATCACGCTCACACCCACACACTCCACCACCCTCACACACATTGCCACACACCATCCCCAGTGTCACGCTCACTCCCGTACTCCACCACCAACACACACACTGCCCCACACCACTCCCACCATCATGTTCATACCCACAAGCTCCACCACCGTCACACACACTGCCCCACAGCACCCTCACCGTCACGCCCATACCCACACACATCACCACCATCACACACTGACCCACACCACTCCCATGTCACGCTCGTCCCACACATTCCGCCACCATCACACACACTGCCTCACACCAACCCCACTGTCACGCTCAACCCCACAGACTCCACCACCATCACACACACTGCCCCACACCATCCCCACCATCACACTCACCCCCGCACACTCCACCTCCATCAAACACACTGCCCCACACCACTCCCACCATCACGCTCATACCCTCACACTCCACCTCCATCAAACATACTGCCCCACACCACGCTCACCCCCACACACTCCACAACCATCACACACACTGCCCCGCACCACCCCTACTGTCACACTCACCCCCACACACTCCACAACCATCACACACACTGTCCTAAACCATCCTCACCAGCACGCTCACCCCTACACACTCCACCATCCTCACACACTGTCCCACACCACGCGCACCGTCACGCTCACCCCCCACACTCCACCTCCATCTCACACTTCCCCAAACTCCCCTCACCGTCATGCTCATACCCACACACTCCAACACCATCTCACACACTGCTCCACACCACCCCCACAATCGTGCTCCACTCCGATCACTCTGCACCCTCATACACACTGTCCCACACCACCCTCACAGTCACACTCACTACCACACACTCCACCACCCTCATGCACACTGCACCACACCACCCCCAACATCATGCTCATACCCACACACTCCACCATCATCACACACATTCCCCCACACCACCCCCACCGTCACGCTCACGCCCACAGACTCCACTACCCTCCCATACACTGCCACACACCACCCCCACCGTCACGCTCACCCCCCCACTCCACCACCATCACAAACACTGCCCCACACCACTCCCACCATCACGCTCATACCCTCACACTCCACCACCGTCACACACACTGCCCCACACCACCCCCACTTTCACGCTCACCCCCACACACTCCACAACCATCACACACACTGTCCCACACTGTCCTACACACAATGCCCCACTGTCATGCTCACTCACCCTGCACAAAGCCTCACCATCAGACTCACGCAAACACATTCTCCTCACTGTATCGCTCACTCCCCCAAACACAGCCCCATGCTGATTCTCAGACCCCATGCACTGCCCCACCATCACGCTCACTCTCCCGCACACTCCCATTGTCCCGTTCACTCCCCTTCACACGCCCCTATCGTCACTCTCACTTCCCCACACTCTCTCCCACCGTCGCTCTCTCTCCCGCACACATTCCCCCACCATCACGCTGAATCTCTTGCACACTCCCCCAGCATCACACTCACACGCCCACGCAGTCTCCCAACATCACACTCCTCACACACCTTAAACTGAGCTCCTTCCTGTGAACACCGACCCAGTTGATTCCCTCACAATTGCCTTTAACACCATCCCCATTCTATTCCCAGAGTAACAGACAGTATGTCCCACACAATGTGTTCTATTTGTGATATCCTGTTGTACCAGTCTCAGCGACAGCCGACAGTGCCACTCCACCTGTTACTCCCCAGTAACGGCTAATGTTCTCACACCCACTATGTCCCCGAGCAATGGCGTTTGGACCAAGCTCCATACAGTTGCCCTGGAAATGGCCTGACATGTTGTCTCAATCTCGTCCCAAGTCCCTAAGATCAGCCTGAATATCGACAATCATCTTCTGGTCCCCCAACACCGAAGGATTCGAGGAAGACAGTAACATTGGGAGGTTATGATCACAAGATGGAGAGAGAGTGAATGAGATTGGGGAAGGCAAGGACAGTGGAATTGAATCTGTAAATAGGAAAAGGAGAGAGAAACAGCGGCGCAGTGTGAGAGTGGGAGGGATATATGGAGGGAGAGGGACAAAGGGAGCAAGGTGAATTCTGCTGAAAGCCAAGTTGGAGTGGGAGACCCAGAAGGGAAAGTAAGGTCAGAGGGATGTAAACCCAGCTCCTGAGCTCAGGGTGCGGTGCACTCCTCTTCCGTGATGACCAGGACTTGGGGCAGAGTCTGTCTCTTTCTAGCTCAGCTTATTCAACACAAAGACACACAACAACATCGGTCACTCTGCTGCTCAGCTCGCTTTAATCAACATTTTTATTGTTTCCAAATGGAAGTGATGGATACAGTCAGTGGGATGGTGCCTTTTCTCACTGGCCCCTGAGTTGCGAGAAGCATTGAACTGTGTCCCTGTAACCCCCTTGGGGGATAAGGATGGACAAACCAGCGCTACCCTCAGTCTGTTACCATAGCGACAGGCTGCTCCACCGCTGAAACACTGAACCGAAATGAGAGAATCCCTGATTCTGTGATTAATGAGGGAATTTGATTGACGGATGGATCTGGGTGAAAGGATATTTCAGCACATTCTTCAGCTGCTGCCTGAACTTAGTCTGGGTCACAGCATAAATCGCGGTGTTTGTGCAGCAACTGAGGAGCTGCAACATGAAGCCCAATTCCCGCACAAAGTAATGGAGATATACAGGGGTATACACAATCCAATACATCCGGTGCCAAATAGAATACAGCATGAACGTTGACCATAACAGGATGAAATTGGCCGAGATCACAAACAGTAAAATGATGGATTTTTTTCGGTTTCTCATTTCTGTGTCAGACTGAGCGTCCCCATTGGTGTGAGCGCAGAGTCTCCTGCGGGCTCTGCTGGTCACTACAATGTGTCTGACGGTGAGAACATTGAGCAGCAGAATCAGGAGAAATGGGACACACGCGGTTAGAATGTGGTGGAGGAACTCGATTGTGGCCCAGACACTGGAGGATCGAACAGCACGTGTTACAACACAAAACCAGGGGAGGTTGGCCAGCCAATACCGAGCCGCGAGCATAAAATACCAGAAAATGTTCTTTAAACAGCTCAGCACAGTCGATGCTCCCAGAACCACAGCCGCCGTTTTCTCACTGCAATATTTACTTTTCAGCTTCTGGCAACAAATGGCCACAAACCGATCAAAGGTGAAAGTGACGGTGAACCAGACAGAGCAGTCAGTGGCTGCATAAAGCAGGACGGCATGGATATTACACACGGGGACAGAGTACACCAGGAAATAAAACTGTTCCCGATAAACAATGGGAATGTGTCTCAGGATCAGGTCGAGGATAATGACCAGGAGATCCGCCGCTGCCATGGCCCCCAGGTAACGTCTGACACATGGAGACAATCCACAATCTTTATAAAGCAGGACGTAGATGGTCACTACGTTTACTGTGAGGAAGGAAAACAAACCTATTATCCATCAGCCTGGAGGCAAAGGGACCCGTTTGATTGGGGACACAGTGAGATTTTCAAATGTGTCCCTATATTCAGGGATTTATTAAAATAATTGCAGCTGAAATCACAAATGGGAAGGTCGGAATGACTGACAAAAATGTGACATAAATCACAAGAAACCCTCCCTCCCCAAACACACAGAGTCACATCCATAAGGACAGATGGTTTCTGGAACATTCCCACACACTCGATCACTCAAGAGCAGACACAGGTCACTCCTTCCCAGTTCCTAATATGGAGGGTGGAAACGTTGGTGTCCTGAAGGATTCTCTCCCAGTTTCCTGAAGACAAACGGAGTTTGGGAATTTCTGTGTTTTGGTCTAAATTGTGGTCGATCCTGTGTCGTGGAGAAATGTAAACGCAGGGAAAACGCATTCACCTCTTTCACTGCCTGAGGGGCCTTCGGAACAGTGTCTCCTTCTCCCTGGAATGGGATCTCTTCCCTTGGGATCATATCGTTTGTTCAATTCACTGACGTCCTGCCGTTCACCAACAATGTCAGGGACAGAACGTTCCGGGGAATGTCAGTTATAGAATGTTGGGGACGGAACGTTCCGGGGAACTCCATGACCTGTCCATCACCTTTCCCCCCTACCAACCCCACCAACATGATGTACTGTGCCTGGGTACACTGTAACATTAATGGGGTGAGAGACGGAGCATCCAATCACAGGAATGGGAACTAAAGGCATTGCCACATCATCTGAAATAGTTAGATATACCACATTCTCAATCCACCTCACAGAACAAGCGCAGACACCATCAACCCAGAGGAGATGTCTGTTCACAGTGGAACACGGTGTAGACCCGGCCAATGTACAGCTCAGTACCAGCTAGCAATCTGTTCAGATTCATCCATTGCACTAGTCAATGCAATCCAGCAATCTGTCCAGAGTGGAACACTGCACAGATCAGATCAGGGCATTGATCTATAATCCCATACCATACATCTGTCCAGCGCGTTGAATTGTGCAGACCACAGCAGTGCATTGATCGAGTAAAACATGGACTAGATATCTGTCCAGCACATGGAGCTGTGGAGACCACAGCAGGGCACCAATATGTGAACCTGAAACCAATATCCATCCAGCATAAGAAGCGACACAAAACACATCAGTGCAATATCTATAAACTCAAACTTACAGTCTGACCAGCACAGCGACCTGTGCAGTGATCACCCGTGAATTAAATTGTAAACCAGGAGCAGTTTACAGGACTGCTCCCAGCATGTAGGACTGTGTACACCACCCCAGTGCATTGATCTGTCAACCAGGAACAGTTACACTCCCAGCATGGAGGACTATGTACCCAACCCAGTGCATTGATCTAAACCAAAGAGCATGTACCCTCCCAGCATGTAGGACTGTGAACCCATCCCAGTGCGCTGATCTGTAAACCAGGAGCAGTTACGCTCCCAGCATGTCGGACTGTGTACCTCACCCCAGTGCATTGATCTGTAACCCAGGATCAGTTACCCTCCACGCATGCAGAGATGTGTACACCACCCCAGTGCATTGATCTGTAACCCAGGAGCAGTTACCCTCCCAGCATGTAGGACTGTGTACACCACCCCAGTGCATTGCTCCGTAACACTATGTTAGATCCCTGCCCACTTTGGGGAAACTTGCAGCCCATGCTGGAAGTGACAGAATGTGCAGCTCTCATCCATTTCCAGCTGCCTCTCTCCATTGTGCCCTGACAAGGAGGTGCTGTGGGTGTGAACATCACTGCCATAGAGAGACAGAGATGGAGGGGGAATCAGTTTAAACAATTACAAATGGGAGGTGTATGTGAAATAGACAGAGAGGGGGAGACTGAGAGACAGTGTTATGGAAGGATGTGTTCCCAGGTTTCAGAATGCTGAAACGAAATCATTTTAACAGCATCCTGTAACATAAGTGTTTCCAGGAATGGTAGTCTAAACAGGATATTGGTGGGAGCACAGATGATGCAGAGTTTTGGATGACTATTTGTTCTGCATCTTTGTATCTGGGCTAGGGTCAGCAGAGTCTTTGACTCATTGGGCTAGATCTCACAATAACTTGTCTCAGTGCCATTTTCATTGACTGTGATGGAGGGATCATCCACACGAGGCCGAGCTACTTTCCTGGTGTTATCTTATCGAACTCACCTCATTAACTACCAAACCCCATCCCATGGTGTCTCTCTCATTCAATCCCAGCCCAATTCTCCCACCCATCATGGTTGGAGGTACTCATCATCGCCTGGTTGCCCCTGGATATTCCATGATCCATGACACTGGCGCCATCTTTAAAAGGCCACTGGGCACACAGTTGACCTTTCTCAGTTCGGAGCTGCCCTGCACAGTTAGCCCCGAGCATGGCAGAGAAGGGGCAATTACACCACGGTTTGTCGAGACGGGCACGGAGGTCCTGGTGGATGGGCTAGTACAGAGGGGGACTATTCTCTTCCCAGACGGGGCCACACCACCAGACCCACCGAGCATGGTCTGAGCTCCCCTCCCAGCTCAGTGCAGTATCTGCGGTCTGAAGAAATGTCCAGCAAAACAGGACAAACATCAATAACCATCCCCGCTCTGACAGGATAAGGGTCACTGTATTCTCCCTGCTCCCTCACACTCACTGTATATCTGTTATAGCACCCCTACCCCCGAACAAGGCTCCTGCTCCACCACTCTCACTGACACATGCAGCACCTTCCCTCTCTCTATCTCTGCCTCTCTCTTTCTCTCTCTCCCTCTCTCTCCCTCCACTTTACCCACCTCCACTAATAACGCTGCATGGATACAACACTGTGGACTGACTCCCTCCGGACACCTCACCATGTCCCTGTCCCCCACCTTCACAGCCACTAACAGCAGGGCCACCCACTCCCACCCTCAATCCCACCCTCCCTTTCTCCCATTCCAGGAGGAACAGCCTGGAATAGGACAGAAAGGGCCAAACCGGACGGGGGAGTGACCGATAACCATTACCACACACCCCTCCCCCCGCCATGTGGACAGCTCAGATACTGAAACTAATCTGTGATAGTTCCTGCTCTCACCACTTGTCCTGACATCTCCACCAATCTGTGCTCATTGCCACACAGCGCCCTCTGTTCCTGCACCCCCTTTATAACGGTACAGCCTGTTTTAAACTGTCTTTCATTGTCTTTCCTACCAAAGTGTATCACCTCACACTGCTCTGCATTGATCCCCATCTGCCTTATACCTGAACACTACACCAACCTGTCACTGTCCTGCTACAGTTTCACACTCTCCTCTATTGACTTCAGAGTTCTTCCAGGTTCGGTGCCATTTACAAACATAGAGATTGTCATAGCGTCACAGTCCCCATGAAACAACTGAAATCCTGCCCCACATGCACGAGTGTGAGCAAGTGAAATACTGATGTATTCCCACCAGCAGAGTCGAATAATGACATACTGTCAATGAAGCAACTAAAATCCTGACACATACGAGACAGAGTAGATGAAATATTGACAAACCACAGAGCAAGAGAAATCCGGACAGGTTCCACTTATCTATATTCATCAGGGTACAATGTGATGAAGTTGAAAGTGTGTACTGTATCTTTAAGCGAGGGTAAATGCTGTTCTGAACTGAAAGCTTACAAGTACCTGTGATATGACAGGATGGCAGACCCAGAAACAGTATATTGCTGTAGAGCTGGAGTCGGGTCATAAGCAATTAAGAGAAAGGGAGTTCCAGAGTTGTGAATAGTTGATGTAAAATGTTCACTAACAGTGTGAAAAAATAAATTGATGTTTTTATTTAAACAGATCTGTCACTCATATTTTCACAGTTTACGAGGCGAATTGAGCATTTCTTTATGCTACATTTAAATTACCAGATGAACTTCACGCACTGCCCTAACAATTGCTGTGTGTATCTGTGTGTCTCTGTGTGGGGCATGTCTGGCAGTCTCTGGTGTTTAAAGTGATACAATGCCACCATCTGCTGGCCTCTACATGCCACTGCACAGGCATTGGCAGAGGGTGAAAACCAACAGGGATTCATTCATAGAGGTGGAGGGAGAACGCAGCTACTCACAGCACCATCCAAACTGAGGTCTTATCCATGTACTGATATAAATGTCCTTTAAACGTTCTAACTGTCCCTGCTTTCACCACTTACTCTGGAAGTTCATTCCACACACAAGCCAGATTCCGTCTAAAATATTTACCTTTCATGACTTTTGTAAATATTTTTCCTCGCACCTTAACATTTCCCTCAGTTTTGAATCCCCAAGTCTAGCAGAAAGACATCAGCCCTTCCGCTTATCTGTACCCTTCATTATTTTATAAACCTCTGTAAAGTTACCCCTTAATCTCATACTCTCCACTGAAAAACGTCGCAGCCTATCCAGCCTCTCCTTATAGCTCAATCCCTCCTTTCTCAGAAACATCCAGGATAATCTCTTCTCAATCCTCTCCAGTTTAATAATATCAAGGTCAATAATATGAAAGTGAATAGTCAAGGTATTTCCTAAGGTTATGTGGAGTTCAAAATTAGAGGACATAGGCCTAAGCTGAGGGGGGATCATTTAAAAGTGACCTAAGGTGCAGCTTTTTTACCCGGAGGGTGGTGTGCCTATGGAATGAGCGGGCAGGGTGACCAAACTGGACACAGTATTCCAGAAGAGGTCTCACCAATGTCCTGTACAACCTCAACATGACGTCCCAATTCCGATACTCAAAGGTCTGACCTTTGAAGACAAGTGTGCTAAACACCTTCTTAACCACACGATCTATATGAGATGCAAATTTTAAAGAATAATACCTGACGAACTAGGTCTCTGTTCTATAACACTGCCAAACGCCCTACTTTTAATTGTATACGTCCAGCTCTTGTTTGGTTTACCAAATTCAATACCTAGCATTAATCCAAAGTAAACACCATCTGCTACCCCTCAGCCCAGTGAGTGATATTACTGCCTTCTCACCCTCCCCGTTCAATTTAAAATTCCCTGCCCGTCTCCAGGAGGCCTGCACACTCCGGCCTTGATTTTCACAAAGCTTGGGTTGCCTTGTGTGGTTAGGAGGAGGAGGGACAGATTCCAAACCCTGTCAATGGGGAGGAGAGGCTGGACAGTAATCACTGGCCGTGTATCATTTCATGGTTTTAGACAGAGGGCAGTCGCACATTAGAGGTGGGTAATAGTGATCGGTGTTTTGGGGCCAGAAATTATGGTCTTTCTCTGTCTCTGGTGTTCAGTAATAAATATCTATTCGAGACCCTTCATTGGGCTGTGTATCTGCAGGATTTATTTCCCTAATATTGCAGACTACAGATAATAGCGATTAAAGATGTTCATAGTTAATTTCGATGGCATAGCACGTGCACTCAATATCCTATAGTTAAGACAAATACCTTACATTTGTTTAACAAAATAAAATGTTTTGTGTAGCTCAATAATGGTAACCTGATTATAACAAATCCACACTGAGCTGAAAGCGGGCACTTAAAATATGACCCAAAGACTGGGTATGGTAATGTAGTGGGTAGTGTCCCTGGCTCTGAGCCAGTACTCTGGATTTGATTCCAATTACTGAACTTGTGTGGTAGTATTCGTAGCTCTGGACCAGTATGACTGGATTCAAGTCCTGCCAGTTGCAGAGATATGTCACAGCATGTCAGAACAAACTGATGAACAAACACACAGAAGAATAATGTTACAGCTTTCTGGGTATTGCTGAGTGATGCCAGTGTCCCTACCTCCGGGCACAAAGGTCTAGGTGTAAAGCCCACAGAAGTGTCTTATGATACATCTGAACAATCTGATTAAAATGGATTTAGAATTGTGACTTGATGGAGAAGGAAGAGGTGTCGGCATTGAGGTTCAGATTTTAGGCCCAGGATGACTGAAGGTACAGCTATTCATGTTGATTGGAGTCATATTTCGCAGCAGTAGCGGTTTATAAAATCAGAATGGTCATGGATAGGGCAAGTAATCAGGGCTTTTCCCCAGGTTAGAGGCGTCCAAATCTAGAGGGCATTGGTTGAATGTGAGAGGGGAAAGATTTTGAAGAGGCCAAAGGGGCACCTTTTTACGCAGAGGGTGGTGTGTGTATGGAATGGTATCAAAGGAAGTGGTGGACACTGGTACGACTACAACATCTAAAAGGCATCAGGATGCTGACAGACCTGCCGAGCTTTTCCAGCAATTTCCTTATTTGTTAAAAAATGCATTCATTTTAACACAGGAATTCTGACTATATTAAACATTTTATTTTTTAATGACACAGGGATATGAAAACTCATCTTTAAATCAACCGAGGCCATTTTTTGCTAAGAGTATGGCTCTGTGTTTGACAGCAGCATTCATGCTCCTACATGGAACAGGGAATGTGATGGAGACATAGTTTGGACAATGAACAAGGAGACCTCACATGATCCAGTTAGGGAGAGGATGACATTATTGTATGATTCAACTCAGAAAGGGAGAATATGTAATCTGCCCTAGAGGTAACGGCCTATTGCACTCTCGCTCCCTTACTATTGTTCATCACAGCATTGTGTGCGATCTAAAACAAAAAAATATATACAGGCATCGTTACCATTCTGACAGAATCCCTGCAGTGTTGAAACAGACCCTTCAGCCCAATAAGTCCATACCAACCATCCAAAGAGTGACCATCCCAGGCCCATTCCCGTTATATACCACTGACTAATGTAACAAACCTCGAAATCCCTGAATATTATAGACAATTTAGCATGAACAATCATCCGAACCTGCATCGCTTGGCACTGTGGGAGGAAACTGGAGCACCCATTGAAACCTCATGCAGACAAGGGGAGTATATGCAAACTCCACACAGATAGTTGCCCAAGACTGGAATTGAACTCAAGTCCCTGGTGCTGTGAGGCAGCAGCGAAAACCATTGAGCCACCGTGCTACTCTTTGGGCAATCCCTGACCAGAATTTATTGGAATGTCCTCACTGCCTAATGCAAAGGGAATTCAGCAAGATCCAACTGTTCCAGGATGAAATCCCATTGTTAGCAGTTTGTGTGAGTAGAATGTCTTCAGAAGCAGAATAACATTTTGGACAATCTCTCAGTTTTTCTTTTTGTCATGAGTTACACTAATATCTGGACAAAGTTCTTTCAACTCCAAATTGCAGAGATTTTGTTTGCCGGTGTGTGTGTTTGTGTGTGTGTACACGCGCCAGTGTTTTTAGAAAGGGAAATATTGATTCTTTATTTGCAATATCCAAACCGTTTACCATTCATCTTTCCATCATAGTTGGAGTAACATTGCTCTGGATCATAAACGTGCTATTTCAGCTGATTAAATAAACTAGCCTGCCTTGTTCCTAAACTGACCCTGACCCAGTCTGATACCGATATCATTGGCCACATCACAAACCAGGTTATATTTGACAGTTGTTGTGAGCAGTAGAGGAGTGGGACTAGAAAAGGAAACAGTGACCCAAAAAGCCTGGAACTATAGACCGGTGAGCCTGATGTCAGTGGTCGGTAAGTTGTTGGAGGAGATGCTGAGGGACAGGATTTACATACATTTGGGAAGTCAAGGGCCGATCAGACTAGTCACGTGGCTTTCTACATGTGAAATCATGTCTCATTAATTTGATTGAGTTTTATGAAGACGCGACAAAGAAGGCAGTTTGATAGACTTTGTCTATATGGACCTCAGCAAGGTGTTCATAACATTCCGATTGGTAGACAGCTTAATTAGATTAGATCTCATGGAATACAGCGGAAGCTGGTCACAATTGGCTTGAAGATAAATGGGTTATTTTTCAGACTAGAAGCTTGTGACCAGCAGTGTTCTGCAAGAATCAGTACTGAGTTCACGGCATTCATCATTTATATCAAGGATTTGGATGTGAATATTGGGGACATAGTTATTAAGTTTGCAGATGACATCAGAAAAGTGGTGCCGTAGATTATCTCAGAGTACAACGAAAGCACAATTAGATGGGACAAAGTGGCAAGGATGACAGGTGAAGTTTAATTTAGATAAATACAAAATTTTGCATTTTGGGAAGGCAAATCAGGGCAGAAGTTACACATTTAATGGTAAGATCCTGGGGAGCGTTGTGGGACAAAGGAACCTAGGGCTGCAGGTGCATTGTTCCTTGAAAGTGGAGTCTCAGGTAGACAGAGTGGGACAGAACACACTTGGCACATTTGCCTTAATCAATCAGAACATTGAGTATGGGAGTTGTGGTGGGATGTTGCATCAGTGCAGGATGTCGGTGATGCCACTTTAAGAATATTGAAAATATTTACACGGATCTTCCAGGACTGAAGTATTTGTGTTTTAGGGAAACGTTGATTAGGTTGAGGTTTTTCCCCCGGAGTGTCAGAGGCTGAGTGGTGACATTATAATGGTTTATAAAATCATCAGGGGCATGGATATTCTGAACAGCCATGTCATGTTCCCCAGGATTGGGGAGCCCATAACAAGAGGGCATAGGTTGAAGGCGAGAGAGCGAATGCTTTAGAATGGACCTGAAGATAAATGTTTCACACAGAGAGTGGTGTGTGTACAGAAAGTGCTGTCAGAGGAAGTGGTGAAGGCGGTTACAATCGCACCTTTAAAAAGTATTTGAAAAAGGAGGGATACTGACCAAATGCTGGCATTTGTGACTGGATCAGATTTGATATCTGATCGGAGTGAACAGATTGGACTAACGGGTCTGCTTCCACGCTGCATGACTCTTTGATTCTATAAGGGGATGACGAAAAATTCTGAAAGGACCTTTAACGTCAGAATTCTGTTAACTGGAAGTTTATTGTGCCTTTACGTTCACATTGATTCAAAGCTGAGATGGTTAAATATTTGACAGAGAAGTGAATCACGGATAATGGGATATAGAGAGAAAAGTGGGGCTGAGACCACAACCAGATCAGCCACAATCTTTGTGCCTGATGGAGAAGGCTCAAAGTATCTAATGACCCACTCCTGCTCCTCAGTCCCATGTTTCTATGTTCCATTCAGCCCCTCACACCTGCTAGACAGGAGCAGTTGGAAGCCACTTACTGCTATAACCTGGTGCACAGAAACAGAGGAGACCATTCAGCTCCTCAGTACTGTCCCATACTCTTTGAGGTGATTTGGGAAATGTAATTGGAATACCCAGGCTGGGCATGAAAGAAGCCCCGCATCTCTCTTTACAGAGCTTCCCCCTCTCTGCAACTTGTGCTCCATTTGTTGATCATGTTGTG